>NC_041395.2:315402031-315702031 GCF_900747795.2 Erpetoichthys calabaricus
GCCAATTGGCTCCACCAGGGATGATTTAAGGGTGTCGTCATATTAAGGGGTTAATGTTTATGTGATCAGTTATTTTGTGTTTCATATTTGTAATTAGTGTAGACCAATTTGCTCATTATTGTTAGAATCTCCTTCTGTGGTTCAGTGTCAAAAAAGCCAAATTAAATCACTGTAAATCAGTGTTATACAACAATAAAATGTGAAAACAACCAAGGGGGTGAATACTTTTTATACTGTAATTGTAATTTTATCAGCTCATATACAGTAAGAAACTGAAAAAGTTATTAGTTCCACATGCACAAAAGAAACAACAATGCTTTATGGTAATAGCTGCCTTATGAAACCATATTATAAAACAGCATCTGTAAATCACACAGAATAGCCAACAGGTATTCAATGAACATAAAATGCAGCAAAACATTTAAAAAAAATAAAAAGGTTTTCTGTTCTGCTTGACTACAATTGCAAAATATTAAATCTTCAGCCTCGGGTCAATCAAGCAAAGAAACAAAGAATTATGGGGAAAAAAATGCAAAAAGAATTTAAAGTAACAGAGAAAGGTGTGACCTCTTAGTCGTCGTAAACCAATTAACACATTTTCTCTTAGGCAGTGGATTGCTGCTGACACCTAAATGAACTGTCCTCGCCTTGAATCCATGGGAATGAACAAACAATGGAAGTCAGATTAATATTTAAAAGGTTCACTCTTCTGTGTTTGACCCACTTTTTTCACTATCTATATGGTTCCTCTGGGTCTTATAATTTGTCGGCAAGCCTCATGTTCGGTAGTACGTACAAGGAGATGATACACAAAGTTATCACTCCAATGTTCCTGTGCCCTGCAGATTCTGCTCCGCAATATTACAATTTCACTTCTGTTCACTTACTGCAGATGAATGCTGTCAAGTAAAGCTGAACTGCTTTTTGTGTGTGTCTGTCTGTGACAATTCAAATAACTTGATGCTTGAATACTGGACTCTGCTGAATATGCCAGTCCCCTTATGTGCCCAGCACTGGAATCATCCATGAAAGTGGATGCTTTGTGGGACAAATCGGTGCAATTTAAACATGAATCTGAATATACTCGGTCAGCAAGTGGCATTACTGTAGTGACTTTGAAGATTGAATTCAAGACAAAGCTGCTGTTGCAGAGGTGGGTAATTCTTAGGAATGTCTATCCTGATGCAAAAAATGCCATACACATCAGTTTTGGAGTATTTTGAAAATGGTCCAACAGTAGCAAGCCTGGGGTATTGTCGTAGACTCAGTAGTCCCAAAGCACGTGAGTCTCAAAGAGCACAAAAAATGACCATTAGAAGGGAAAAAAACCCAGCTAGTATTAAGGGCAAATGTCATGATTTGGTACCAGTATTTTTTCTGTCATTGCTCGGGGCACCACCTCTGAGGTCAGGACCCATATGTAATTGATGTGACGGCATAAAAGGACGATCCGTGTATAAACAATCTCTAAATTGTTCAGAGTTTACCTTTGTGCTCTTCTCTTGTGTGTACTTTCAGTTTTCACCATCTTGTTCCCTCGGCCACAATTATTGCATTGGGCTTTGGTTTCATTTCATTTTATATTTTCCTTTGTTTTGTTTTTAAAGCGGATCTCCCGGTTTTCACTACAACATGTATCTGTCAGTTTGCTGACATAACAGTAAACACATCCATCCATCCATCCATTTTCCAACCTGCTGAATCCGAACACAGGGTCACGGGGGTCTGCTGGAGCCAATCCCAGCCAACACAGGGCACAAGGCAGGGAACCAATCCCGGGCAGAGTGCCAACCCACCGCAGGACACACACAAACACACCCACACACCAAGCACACACTAGGGCCAATTTAGAATCGCCAATCCACCTAACCTGCATGTCTTTGGACTGTGGGAGGAAACCGGAGCGCCCGGAGGACACCCACGCAGACACGGGGAGAACATGCAAACTCCACGCAGGGAGGACCCGGGAAGCGAATCCGGGTCCAGTAAACACAGAACTTTATAAAAATGAAAAGATTTTATTCGTAGAAAAAGTGAAGCTCCATAAAGCACAAAAGGTGTAAAAGATTAGCCTGGACCATAAGGCAAACACAGCCCCAAAAATCACAATGCAAAGCAAGGTCAAAGTGCAGATTTGGAGATCAAAAATCCAGAAATATCATTGAAATGAACCACCAGGAACAGTGGAAGACAGGGTGGAGGGCAGTACGTGGTGGTGATTGACATGTGCCCCCGCCTCTTACAGGACCACCTACAAAACACAGGCAGTTTACACACAAAAGCAAAAACAAAAGAATAATTAACAAAATAAATGGCACCAAAATGAAAAAAGAACTACAAAACAAGACTTGGAACACTTAGCCAATACTGGCTGAAATATGAAAGGCATATCATAATCCTCAATAAGATGATTATGCCTTGGGTAGAGTGTATCAGGAGATGAGTTATCCAGAAAATGTATACAGGATGACACATATATATATATATATATATATATATATATATATATATATATATATACTGTATATACATACATATATACAGTATATATACTGTGACAGGTGGCTGGGATGCCCCTTCTGTATATGTTCCGGGGGAGCAGCTATGGACATCTCACTACCTCCCCCGGGACGCTTGGTGGCAGCCACCCTGGCTGACGATGGTGCCTCTGTTTCCCGCAGGGTTTCCTGGGAGATGGAGTTCTCCACAACCCTGTGGGGAGCTGGGATTGGCCGCCAGGGGGTGCTGCATGGAGCCAGGAACCCACCTGGACATCTCTGCAGCCCCACCTGGAAGTGCAATTAGCCTCAGGTGATCCAGCACCTGGAGCACTTCCGGGTGGGCTATAAAAAAGGCCAGCATCCACCACTCAGGAGCCAGAATCGGGAGGAAGAGGACGAGGTTGCCTGGGAGGAGTGGTGGTGCCAAGGTGGAGAGAAAAGTGTAATTTGTGCTATAATAAGTGCTTGTGGGACTGTGTTGTGGCTGCAGGGATTACGGGGAAGACGTGCCCTCCAGCTGAAGAAAAATAAAGAAACTGTTTATTTTACATGTGCCTCTGAGTAAGTCTGTGCTGGGTCGGGCGATATATAGCGCCTTATTACAATATATATACTGTGGCAGCCATGGACTGTGCAATACCTCCTCCTGGACGCTAGATGAGCGCCCCTCTGAGTTGGAGCAGTGCCTCGATTTCCCAAAGGGCTCCATGGGAATTGGGGTTGGGTGCAGCACAGTTGGGTCCGGCAGGCGCCGTCAGGTGGCTGAGCCCGTATAGGCAGCATATTCGAAACACCCGGAAGTGCAACCGGAACTCGGCAATCAACCATCTGGAGCACTTCTGGTGGGACTATAAAAGGGCCCAGCAACCAGCACTCAAGGGCCAGAGTCAGGAGGAGTGGTGGTGGAAGAAAGGAATTGTGTGGTGGTGTTTTTGGTGTTTTGGGACTGTGTTGTGCCTGTTGGGGTCACGGGGAAGACGTGCCTCACAGGTGAAGAAAAATAAAACTTTCTGTGGTTTTTATACGTGCCTCCAGTGTGAGTCTGTGTCGGGTCAGGAGCCTATATAGTGCCTTTTTACCAAATATATATATATATATATATATATATATATATATATATATATATATATATATACTGTATATTGTAGGAGATGGCTGGAATGCCCCTGTAGTGGAAGGATAGGGGAAGGCAGCTGCTTTGGGACACTGCATTATTTTGATGGAGTCATTTTACCCTCACAAGCCTTCCAGAACCTGTTGCAGAGAAGTATCATCACAACATGATGCTGCCACCACCTTGATACACTGTAGTGATAAGAATAGTTTTAATCAGGTGGTGGGAAGTACATGGTCTTCACCAGACATACTGCTTGGAGTTCTGCCTAAAGAGTTCAATTTTTGACTCCTCAAACCAGCTAACTTTTTCATCAAGATCTCAGAGTCGTTTATGTGCCATCATATGCCTTTTACTCGAGAGTGTCTTCCATCTAGCCACTCTGCCATAAATGCCCCACTGATCGAGTGCTGCTGAGAAGGTCATCCTTCCAATGGGTTCTCCCATCTCAAAAGAGGACTTCTGAAGCTCTATTAGAGTGACCATTTGGTTATTGGTCACCTCCCTGACTAAGGCCCTTCTTTCCCAGTTACTCAATTTGCCCACACAGGCAACTCTAGGAAGAGCCCTGGTGCTTCCAAATGTCTTCCATTCCACAATCATTGAGAACATTTGTTTCAGGGAGGACTTACAGGTTTAGTATGGTTTTATACCCTTGACCTGATCTATACCACATTAAAATGTTATTGTGGAGGTCTACAGAGGGTTCCATGGTCTTCATGGCTTGGCTTTTGTGCTCACAGCACAATGTCCAATGAACTCAATTTGCCACAGACGGACGCCAATCAAGCTCTAGACACATCTCAAGGATAGCTAAAGCAAATATGATGCACCGCAATACATTTTCCATTTAGAATTAAATCTACAACACAATAAAGAGTGGAGAAAGTAAAGGGGCATGAATACTTTCTGAATCCACTGTATGTTATTATAGATGTGGGGATCAAATGTCCAATATTTCCATGGATATTATTTGGGATGTCCTGCTTTATCCTCATTCAGTTATAAGGACAGTACACATTGTTATTAAATGTTTATCTAATCACATCATTTCAATTCAAAACAGGCAAAGTTCTGACCAATCAAACGTCCTGTGACTGTGAAGCCCCGCATATGTCCATGCAAACAACTGGTTTACTTTAGTGGCGCATGCATTTGGAGAAGTGAAAAATAGACACTTCAGACCGTGAAGGACTTCAAGTGCAATATTACAGTCTGCTTTTCCACCAGAATGCTACAGCGCTTATTTTTTGATGTTTTTGTTTTCAAGTAATATTTGTTTTTGATTTCCTTTGTAAACATTCATGCAGTGACATCATCCTGGCACCATTTTGTGTTCGTGCATTTATGTGGGCACTATTATTTTACACTGAATAATAAAAAAAGTGACATTTGGTAGAGGGCACCAACATGTTGCCAGGAGAGTCACATAACATTGGCATGGTGTAGGAGGAAGAGCAGAGCTTTTATTGAAATGGTTATAAAGTGTATTTTTAAATGATACTTTTTTCTTTTACTATACTTGAACAGCTTGTTATGTTACTTGGCTACTGAAAATGTACACTGCACAAAAAATGAAGGCAACACTTAATCACCCCAGTCTAACAGCGAGTCAGTGAAGCTTGAGGGATATCGGTCTGTCCAGTTAGGACTATAAGCGATTGTGAATCAACTTCACCTGCTTTGGTACAAATGAACATGACGACAAGTGCACTGCACAGGCAACAGCAAGACATCCCAAAAAGTGAATGGGTTTGCAGGTGGTGGCCACAGAGAAATTATCTCTCCTTCTCCTTCCTGATTGTTTCATCTCTAGTTTTGTGTTTTGTTAGTGTCCTTGTCACTAATAGTAACACGAGACGGTACCTGCAGCCAATTCAGGTTGCACAGGTAGTCCAGCTACTCCAGGATGGCACATTCATACGTGCCATCACAAGAAGGTTTGCGGTGTCTCGCAGAAGAGTCTCAAGAGCATGGAGGAGATACCAGAAGACACGCTGGGCAGGGCTATAGAAGGGCATCACCCCAGCAGCAGGATCAGTATTTGCTCCTTTTTGTGAGGAGGAACAGGAGGAGTACTGCCAAAATGACCTCAGGCTGGCTAATGGTGTGCATATTTCTGACCAAAAAGTGACTGTAGCATAAGGGCCTGATGTCATCTGGATTACTTGGTTTGAGTGGCTGTACAGGGCCTCATAATTTTGTATAACTTTTTGTATGTACAGGCAGGGTTAATTGGGTGAATAATGTGGATGTTCATTGTGATACCATTAGTATAGGAGAAGATTTGAAAGTATGAAAAAAATGGAATTAAACATTTACATCATTATATGCCAACCAAACCAGTCACCACTCCAACATTTAAACAATTAACAATTGAAGTCTAGCACCAACCCACCCACATGTGATGTTCCATGCAAACCAAATCCCTTGAATCTACCTAATTGTGTGGCATCTTCTAGTTCTTGACTGAGATGAACCAGGTGCTAGATTGAAAGACAGACATTACATAGATGGTACAAAAGAAAACAGGAGATCTTTATTAAAAATAAAGTCAAGCCATCAACAAAGTCTATTAACACTGTTCCAGTGATACAAAAATGAAGAATCAAGAATAAAAATAGCAATAAGCTATTTCCTTCTTCTAATTACCTTTTTCGTTCTTCCTTCAAAAGAAAAATACTACACAAAAAAATCCAGATAAGCCAACAATGAGTGTACCAGCCTTATCCCCTGTGAAGGCTAGAGGGCACCACTGAGCCCCAAATCCCAAACACAAATGCACAAAACACTCCTGAGTTCAAATAAAAGGGGTTTTTATTACAAGAATACAATGTACAAACAATAAACAGGTTGTCTCACCTTATTTCACTCTTCCTCACTTTCCACTGAACTGCTACTCCTCCAAGATGAGTGTTGCCTTCCTTCCTCCCAGCTCCGACTCGCCTGAACAAGGCAGTGCAGTCTCTTTTATTGAGAACCCCGGAGTACTTCCGGTGACGTGATGTAGCCAGTTGGAAGCACCTCTGGATTATGAGAAAGCCAGGGAGGTCCTCCTATGGCAGTGCCCTCTATCTTCTACCAGTACAGGGCTGCTCCTCCAAACTCCAACTCCCATGCAGCCCAACGGGTGTCTAAACTGGGACTCCATAAGAGGGACGCTACCACCTATTAAAGTGGGGGATGAACTGCTGCCTGTCATCCTCTCTTGCCAGTCTTGTAATCTTTGGGCATCCCACCCAGGACGTGGATCATAAGGCATCCAGAGAGGGTATTGCTCTCATTTAGTCCATCCTTTCATTATGGCATTCCGGCCATGTAAGGATTCCACCTCCATCCTGGATGAGATGCCCAACTGTCCTCTGAGGTATCTACACTCCACATATACAACTGGGGGCATCAATGCATACCATGCACTCACATCTCTTCTCTATATAATTCAGGCAGTTTTAGAGGCAGAAATTACCCAGACATGACAAAAAAGACAACCTCTAGCATCTGATGTCCCATTTTATAGAACTACAGAATTTTGTCCTTCAAACCCAATTAACCCTTTTGGCCCTGACATCCTATTACTAGTACATATATATGAAGCCATTTTTGTAAAGCGCAGGTACGTTTGCAGCTGTTGGAACTGGGCGTGTTTCTATTAGCGCAGACTGAAGAGACTGGCATACAGTCTACGAAACACGGAAGTGAAAATGGGTGCTTCCGGACTGTGCGCACCACTTTTAATTTTATTTCTTCAAGAAGATTGAAGTATTTGGCAGCTATTGTATGGTGATAATTTTTTTGTTTTTTTCACTTTTGAGCTTCCTACACACTCCAAAGGTAGAATATGTCACAAAATAATTTTTCCCATAAAAACAGAAAATCCAGGGCCAAAAGGGTTAACTCTGATCCTATCCCTTCCAGTGCAAATACAGACACCATATGCTTCATTCAGATAATGACTACAGTAACTTCATCACAGCCTTACACCTCTCCGGTAAGCTCATCTGGACTTTACTCATAAACCCTCTATAATCCAAACTCCGACGGCTTCACCAATCTGATACCTCCATTATACAGCAACAGAATATATGCGAGACATAATGTCTCCTGCCCAGATGTACGTCTGTACGATGTAGCGGTCCATGACACTCGCATACCTGTCCTTCTGTTCTGCCATTTCTTATGCTTAACTACTTAAGGAGATTGGCAAATTAGGCTCTAATCAGCTACAAATAAATCCAAACAGACTTCCTATGGGATGTGACCCGCCATACCCATCCTGTATTGGTTCCAGGAGAATATTTCTTCACCCAACTTATAGAGTTACTGAATTGCCCCTTAACGTCTACATTTGCCAACACCGGCAGGATACCACATGAGTTTGGGTTCTCTTTCCTTATGTCTTCTGACAGACCATTTCCCATTCTTCTGTCACCCTCTATTCCCCGAGTTCTCCTGGGCAGCTTTGAAATGAAATAAAAATAAATTAATGCAATCATACTGTCGTTTATGCTTCATGTCACGTGAAGTCAGTGAATGTTCTCCTGTGAAGGCTGTCATGAAGTATTTTGAGCATAAGAGTAGTAGTCAAGGACCCCGGAGCTACACGCAGAAGTAATCAGCTCCCTTTTGAAATCCTTATCATGAATTAAAAACGCTATCCAACAACTGTAGACTGAAGTTTTCAGGTCACTTGTCACTGTCTGCGAATAAAAAATTGAAGCTAATAAGACCTAAACTTGTGTAGTGATTTGCATTAACCTTGTCAGTTCTGCTGTTCTTCAAAGCAACATTTTATTGTCACTCACTGCAAAAAAGATTCATGATTTGTTTGCTTGTGGGAATTAATAAATAGATACCTAAACTGGCAAAAATCTTTAAACAGTGTCATAAGGGACACAGGCTTCAGTTTTGGGAGACACAAAGCATAAATCTTTTCTTACTGAGCGACAATACCTATTTATGAGCACAGACAGTCGCGCACTGTGTGTAAATAAGTTTAAAATAGTTACCAGCATCTTGGCACTGTGTACTTAAAACAAATCCAAAATAATAGCCGTCAACAAACTGCAAAGGCTGATGTATAGGTAGGAGAGTTGAAAAGTAGGAATATGCGATCCTAGGCATCTAAAATCAGGCCACCATTTATAGAGTTCCTGGGAATAAGTGATAAGACCCCCATCATTAACTGGAAGAGTGCAGAGAGCTCACAACTGCTGACATCCTCCGAGCAGTGACAGACATTTTATACACCTGGACAGCAGTTTTTCAAGTAGAAAGTCCTTCATGAGCACAGACTGGAGTTACAGAAAGTAAGGCCATTTATCTAAGCTCACATATGTTAAAGCAGAAATCCTCTAAAAATAATATACTTTATTTTTCACAAGTACTTCCCACATGTAGTTTATAATGCAAAACAAAGCTAATAAAATTTGTTCTTCAATGGAAGTCACTGGTGGCCAATGTTGGAAGCGGCAAATGATATTAAAATGCTCATGGAAAATATCTCCCATTTCATACAGTGGAATAATCAAAACATGAAAAACACGGTAAGACGTGTTCTTCCCCGATATATTGGCCAAGAGTCCTGTCTTAAACTCAAAAGCATGGGCCCATGGGAAAGGGTTGCAAGTTGTTGGCTACTTTCATTTTAATGGAATTACAATATTTTAACAAAAAATGGTTGTGTTTTGCTCACCCCATTACATCCACAACTGGGTACCTCTTTGACCACCATTTCTGCTCATATGATCCAAATGGAGGGACCAGAGGACAGCCCATTCATCTCCACGTGCAGTAAAATTTGAACTCCATTTATTGGAAGGTGCATTACAGTGCCTTCCATAATGTTTGGAACAAGGACACATTTTATCTTGATTTGGATTTCTGCTCCACAGTTCAAATTTACAAAAGAAACAATTCAGGCATTGTGATTACAGTGCACTTTGCAAGCTTTCATTTATTGGGATTTGCATACATTTTAGTCACACCATGTAGAAATGACAACATTTTTTATACAAGGTCCCTCCATTTCACAATTGGTGCCATAGGTATTTGTGATTCCTCAGGTAGGTTTCATGGCTTCATAAGATACCTCGGCTTGCTTCTACCCTTTGGAGTCTGTAGTTGCCATTGTTCACTATGAGAACAAGTGTTGTGTCAATGAAAGTCAAAGAAGCCATTATGAACCTCAAAAACAAGAATAAAACCATTAGAGACATCGATTAAATGTTAGGATGACCGAATATCATTAAGTAGAAAGAACACAATAGTGAGTTCAGTAATCGCAAAGGGACTGGTAGGCCAAGGAAAACCTCCACTGCTGATGATAGAAGAATCCTCACTATGGTAAAGAAAAACACCCCTATGCTTGTCCGACAGATCATGCACAGTCTTTAGGGGATAGAGATGACCATCCACAGAAGACTTCATGAACAGAAATACCACACAGCAAGATGCAAACCACTAGTTAGCCACAAAAACAGAAAGGCCAGATTGTATTTTGTGAAAAAGGACTTAAAAGAGCCTGCAGAATTTTAGGAAAAGGTCTTGTGGACAGACGAGACAAAAATGAACATGTTTCAGAAAGAAGGCGAGAGCAAAGTGTGGAGGCAAAAAGAAACTGCCTGAGATTCCAAGCAGACCACCTCATCTTTTAAACATGGTGGTAGGGTGTTATGGCTTGCTGGACCAGGTTGCCACCAGCACTGGCACACTTCATTGATGTTCATTGATGACAGAACTGCTGATTTCAGTTTCACAATGAGGTATATAGAAACATCTCACCTGCTAAAGTTCCAGTAAAGGCCTCCAAATTCATTGGACGGCACTTTACCCTACAAGAAGAAAACTGATCCAAACATACTACTTGAGGCAGAACAAGAGTTGTTCAAAGCTAAAAAATTTCAAATTCTTTAACGTCCAAGCCAATCACCCAATTTAAATTAATTTGAACAGGTCTTCCATATGTTGAACAGAAAACTTAAGGGGACAAACCGCTGAAACAAGCAGGAGCTAAAGATGGCTGAATTAGAGGTTTGGCACGAGAGAGGATCCTCAGTGCCTGGTGATGTCCATGATACGCAGATTTGAAGCAGTCATGGCATGCAGGTGATATGCGATAAAGTCCTAGACAGAACTGCTTTAATAGACCGTCCATTGCCATGTCCCAGACAATATGGTGCCCTGAAATGAGGGACCATATACAACCATAGAAATTGTGTTGTTATTTCTACATGGTGTGGCCAAAATGTATGCAAATCCCCTTAAATGAAAGTCTGCAAGGTGCAAGTTAATTCCATCTCAATTGTTTGATTTTAAATTTTTAACTGTGGAGCAGAGGGGTACATCAAGGAAAAATGTGTCTTTGTCCTAAACAGTATGCAGAGCATTGTATATTCTTGTGGAGGACTTTAATCATCAAGAGGGAAAGACAGTCCAATGGGTATATGGAAACTGTTATGGAAGCTTTTTGTAATGTATAAGGAGTAAAGAAGGCTATTAGGCTATTTCTATCAAATTTCGACTTTTGGGACAGAATAAGTCATTGTTTCTTTTCTAAAAGAATGGAATGACAATGTAATGAACTTTCTTCTGTGAGGATGGAGCTCTCCTCAGAGGCCACAGCAGCTTACAAAGTAAACCATAACACATCTAACCTGATTAATTAGAAAGGCATAGAGAAGACCTTTTATCAGTGGGTAAAGCAACCAAAGCTGTAGTGTGCCTACATCTCCAGAAAGTAAATAGGAGAAAATAAATATGAAACATTGCTTAGTGGGTTTTAAAATTGAATCTGAAGCATATTCTCAATGTGGGGCATCTGAAATTACTGTTAATTGAAAATAAATCAAGGTGAATGCACATTATGCAAAGGTAACACGCACTTTAGGTGTGGGATGCTTTAATTAACCTTTCATGTTGGACTCCCGCAGGTCAGTGTAGCTTCATCTGCCTCTGGCGTGTACTTAATTCTTGTAATTATGCACTTGTTCCTGTACATTATTTTCTCCATTTATTTAAGGAATGTCTTTACCCCAGGTGATTTGAAGGCTATACTGTGGGTCATCTTATTTCTCTGATACAAAATGGGGAAAAAGTAACAGATGACAAAAATCACTTACTTTCATACTAATCGAGTGGTGTTGTTGGATCACTTGGACCCTGATTTGATTCCCATATGGAATTCTTTCCATATGTTGTTTGAATACTCAAATCGAGTTCCTCCAGGAATGGGGGTTTCCTCTCACAGTTCCAAGACTTTCTGTTGGACTTGTTATCTACACTTTGAGAGTGAGTTAGGTTAAGTTAAGCACTGGGAAACTAATCTCCCTCCAGCCCGAAGGTATGGTGAATGCACTCTCCACCAGCCTGTTATATTCCCAAGGGTTTACCATTAGGGTTAGGGTTAGGGTCAGTTACAACCATTATGGAGATTTAGACAACTCAGAAGTTAAATGAACTTAGAATTAGTGACTGCTTTTCCTCCTTTGAAGGGCGAGACTGATATTAAAGTCACAAATTTTATATTCCCATAGAAGAATCATCTTGCAAATAATTCCATTGCAAAGTGGACTGATATTTCTTTGTTCCGACACTGTGCTTCCAATGATCTTAATCCTGGACTAAAGGATTTCTAAAATGGATGGAATCATGAATCGCTCAAATGATAATGTTTCGTTTCGTCTGAATCACTTAGGACTATAGGATAAAAAATTTGGAATCATGGTGTTTGTTAGATATACAAATATGAGCATATTAGCCTACACTAATGTCAGGTGAAATAATCTCCATTTATTTAAAATGAAACTTTATTACAAAGAAGAGGTAGCAGTGATTGAGAAAGTCCAGTGAAGAGTGACTAGGTTGATTCCATGACTGCAAGAGTTGAGTTATGAAGAAAGCGTAAAGGAGAAGAACCTTTTAAGTTTAAGTAAAGATTAAGAGGTGCTTGAGTGTCATGCTGTATGGACTAGCAATCTTACCAGGAGGGCAAGCTTCTTTCTGGGAAGGGAGATTGTAGTAGAAGAACAGTGATGGGCAGGCATCCTGATCTGGATGGGTCTTTCCCTTAAACGAGGCATACGCAGAAGGACAGAGTGTCTGCTACCATGGGCATGTTTTCCTTCCATACATATAGTGGCAGCATTCCACTGGTGGAACGCCCATATGGATACCTGCAGGGGGAGGGCGGGATCTGAATTTTAAGGTGCCACAAGCGGGTGCTGCAGGGGATTGGTATACCTTCTTTGTAGGGCTCCCACCTGACCTGAAAGTGCTCCCAGTGTGCAATGCTGTGGCACCAGAACTACTCCTGGGTCTGGCATAAAAGAAGCCAGGTTCCCTACATGAGTGGTCAGAGTCAGGAGGAGGTGGAAAACACTATGTGGAAGATGTGGAAGGAGAAGGAAAAATGATTACTTTGTTGTGCAGCCTGAAATAGAAGAAATTGGAATCCTGAAGAGGAGTTATGCTGAATAAACACCTTTTATGTCAACTTAGAACTTTGTTGTGTAGTTACGTCTGGCACTGCTGCACCCCCTGGTGGTCACAACCTCAACTCAGGGACACAGATACAAACCTTTCTAGGGATAATTAAACACTGTCATGGGTGAAATGATTCATGTAAAATTTAATTAACAATACATAAATTGTGTTTCTCTTCCAGAGAAATCAGCATCACTTTGTTGATAGTATGTGAAACATACCAGAATTGGCTTTGGTTAGGTGCAAAACATGAGATACAAAACATTACCAACTCAAGACAACACTATTTCAACACACCATTAAACTGACAGTGTGCAAACTACTACACAAATACAACAAGTTCTTGAACAAAATAATTACAAACTTCAGTAGTTAACTCAAATAAATAAAATAAATAAAACTTTACAAAATAATAGACATGTCAAGTAGTGCAAGTTGAGCAAATATGAAGTATTTACGAATACACAAACAGCACAGTTACCTGTTAAATGTTGCAAAAAATTTTAGGAGTAACCATATGTAAGTTTATTTAGGATCTGAGTAATGTGAGGAAAGAAGCTGCAGAGATGGTATGTAGTTCGGGTCACAACAGACCTGCACCTCCTCTGTGATGGCAATTCAATGAACAGATGGCTGCTGGGACAGGTGGAGTCAGCTGCTATTTTTCCTGCTCTTTTTTTCGCTCTGGTGATGAACAAGAACAATCTCTGCCTGGCTTTCTTGATGAAGGAGGTGATGTGCTTGTCCAATTTTAATGTATTAGTGAAAGTAGTCCCTAGGAATTTAAATGAGTGAACGACAGAGACACTGTCTGGCCATTAATTTGCAAAAGTGGACAGTTAATGACTTGTCGGAGGAAGTCAATCCTCATTTCCACTGTCAACATCATTGACCTCCAAGTTGTTAGAAGAACACCATTCTACAAGACAGCCCACTTTTATTTCATAGGAAGACGTGTCATTATTGGAAATGAGACCCATTGCAGTTGTGTCATCAGCAAACTTTAGGATTTTTACAGATTTGTCCATGGATCTACAGTCACTTGTATAAAGTGAAAACAGGGAGGGTGAAAAAACACTTGTGGGGAGATAACTGATAATGAATCCGACATATAAGGTTCCAGTCTTATATACTGCATCCTACCTGTCAAGAACTCATAATCCACTGGCAGACACCATAGGGTACTCCTAACTGGATTAGTTTACTCTGAAGCAACTCTAGAACAATTGTATTGAAGGCTGAGCAGAAATCCACAAACTAGAAGATAGATAGATAGATAGATAGATAGATAGATAGATAGATAGATAGATAGATAGATAGATAGATAGATAGATAGATAGATAGATAGATAGATAGATAGATAGATAGATAGATAGATAGATAGATAGATAGATAGATAGATAGATATGAAGGGCACTATATGATAGATAGATAGATAGATAGATAGATAGATAGATAGATAGATAGATAGATAGATAGATAGATAGATAGATAGATAGATAGATAGATAGATAGATAGATAGATACTTTATTAATTCCAAGGGGAAATTCACTAGACCCTCACATAGGTCTTAGGCAAGTCCAGGTACTGAAGAATATAGGCGATTTGTCCTATATGTGAATTGAAGTGGATCAAGGAAAGGGTCAGTGATGGACTTTAGGTAGGAAAGAATAAGACTTTTGAATATTTTCATAAATTCGTACCAATGACACAAGAAGAAAGGTATTTAGTCCTGTCTGGTTGCGTTTTTCATGTATAATTCTGTATGTGTCTGTAATTTCTTTTTAAATAAAATACTGGAAGTGTGCATATACTCAACTAGGATAAGACAGTTTGCTAATGGGATTTGGGAGTGATGATTTACAGTGTATTGAGTTTTTCAGTGGAGAAAACACAGTAATGTGCACAATGGTGTGTTTTAATGTGGCTTTGTGTGGAAAATATTAAATACAGTATGTCATGTTTTTAAAAACATACTGCACTCCTCTGCAGTGATATGAATATGAGACATAAACAGAATTGATTTTACCAGTGTAATACAGATTAGAAGCAGGAAAGAACATGCGTAAATATGAATGCATGAATGAGGTGTTAGTAGGCAATTTTCCTTGTTTTGCACCCCCTTAAAACCACCAAACTACTCTTTTTAGTGAGGTTTGTGTTTTGTAATTGCTAAACCATCTGCAAAAATAATTTATAATGTCAGTTGCGCAAAATTGTATGTGAATCGAAACTTACCTGTTTCACACATCACTAATTTCACAGCCGCGTTAGAAAGTTTTTCTTCACAAAGAGAACCACAGACAAATGGAATACTTTGCTAAGTAGTGTGGTAGAGAGTGGGACGTACAAAACTTGACTCGATGTTGTTTTAGAAAAGTTAGGTGAAACGCTCTGATGAGCTTTGTTGGTCTGTTCTCATCTGAATTCTTGTAAGGTTCTTATTCTGTTCATCTCTCTCTCTATATATAAAATCCAATGTTTGTCTTTCTGTCTGTCTGTCGACTTTTCACAAAGGAAACTACTTAACGAATTTAGATCGGGATTTTTTCTATAATTTGCTTGAATGTTTCTAACTGATTTTGTGACTTCCGTATCATAGTTCGTCATACCGATTTATTTGCACTAATCTGAGACAGAGGCTGCAGGCTGAGGGGACCCTCATGACGTCAGGAGTGGGGAGCCGGGCAGGGCCCTCCTTACTCACCTGCTAGCCTCCACTCAAGTTGGTCTACCTCTCGCCACATTTTTGGAGCGTACCTTGCCTCCGTTTAGCTAGTGATACCTTTTTGTTTATTGATTTTTAAAGTTTGTCCTGTTTCACTACTACGCGAGCAGAGCCACACGGGATAGCTAGTAATGAAATAAACAAAGAAGAGACTATTTTCTGTTTGTTTTCTTTAACTTCTTATTTCGGGTTAGGTACATTTCCTGGGATTAGCTGGAGTAGAGTCAATGGAGTAGAAAGCAACAGTCAAACACAGACTTTTTCATTCAAGCATTCATTTTACGAAATTGCTCCATCTAATTCAGGGTAATTGGGCAGAACGTTGGAAGCAAGGTAGAAAACAATTTAGGATGGGATGTCAGTGCAAGGGCGGCATGGTGGTGCAGTGGGTAGTGCTGCTGCCTCACAGTTGGGAGATCTGGGGACCTGGGTTCGCTTCCCGGGTCCTCCCAGTGTGGAATTTGCATGTTCTCCCTGTGTCTGCGTGGGTTTTCTCCGGGCGCTCCGGTTTCCTCCCACAGTCCAAAGACATGCAGGTTAGGTGCATTGGCGATCCTAAATTCGCCCTAGTGTGTGCTTGGTGTGTGGGTGTGTTTGTGTGTGTACTGCGGTGGGTTGGCACCCTGCCCGGGATTGGTTCCTGCCTTGTGCCCTGTGTTGGCTGGGATTGGCTCCAGCAGACCCCTGTGACCCTGTGTTCGGATTCAGCGAGTTGGAAAATGGATGGATGGATGGATGTCAGTTCAACCCTTCTTAAAGTTACACCAGTAAGGTCAACATGCATATCTATGGGATTCCCACATGGGCAAAATGGGCATGCTCCAGATAGAGTGTGATGAGCTTCAAACTTCAGACCATTCTTTTGGATCTAATAGCCCTCATGACAGCTCTGCATCTTCTATCTTGTTATTTTGTAATGTGTATTTGCTTAAGATGAATCAATTCAGGTCTTTCCATCATTTCTTATAACTTATGGCCCAGACTCCTCCAGTTATTCTACTTTTATCTAAGTCATTAGAACATTAGAGCCATTCAGTCCAACAAGCTTGTCCATCTGCTTCACCAGAGAGAGAGAGGTTGGGAGAATGCTCTGATCACAGTGTGTTGCCACACTCACCACACAGCAAACCACCCGGAATGAGATCCCACACTGTAGCACCACACTGGAACAGTGTGAGGTTTTCTACAGTGGCTGGAGTGCCAATCCTGCCACCAACCCCCAGATTTTCCCTGCAGGTTGGAGGACCTGCTTGCAGGCCGGGATGCAGATTAACGTCATACCCAGGATGGAAAAATTGCAGGTTAAGGGCATTGCTCAAGGGCCCAATGCCCAATAGATAGATAGATAGATAGATAGATAGATAGATAGATAGATAGATAGATAGATAGATAGATAGATAGATAGATAGATAGATAGATAGATAGATAGATAGATAGATAGATACTTTATTAATCCCAATGGGAAATTCACATTCTTCAGCAGCAGCATACTGATACAATAAATAATATTAAATTAAAGAATGATAATAATACAGGTGAAAAAAAAAACAAAAAAAAAACAGACAATAACTATGTATAATGTTAAATATTAACGTTTACCCCCCCTGGTGGAATTAAAGAGTCGCATAGTTTGGGGGAGGAACGATCTCCTCAATCTGTCTGTGGAGCAGGACAGTGACAGCAGTCTGTCGCTGAAGCTGCTCTTCTGTCTGGAGATGACATTATTTAGTGGATGCAGTGGATTCTCCATAATTGATAGGAGCCTGCTGAGCGCCCTTCGCTCTGCCACAGATGTTAAACTGTCCAGCTCCATGCCAACAATAGAGCCTGCCTTCCTCACCAGTTTGTCCAGGCGTGAGGCGTCTTTCCTCTTAATGCTGCCTCCCCAGCACACCACTGCGTAGAAGAGGGCGCTCGCCACAACTGTTTGATAGAACATCTGCAGCATCTTATTGCAGATGTTGAAGGAAGCCAGCCTTCTAAGGAAGTATAACCGGCTTTGTCCTTTCTTGCACAGCGCATCAGTATTGGCAGTCCAGTCTAATTTATCATCCAGCTGCACTCCCAGATATTTATAGGTCTGCACCATCTGCACACAGTCACCTTTGATGATCACTGGGTCTATGAGGGGTCTGGGCCTCCTAAAATCCACCACCAGCTCCTTGGTTTTGCTGGTGTTCAGGTGTAGGTGGTTTGAGTCGGACCATTTAACAAAGTCATTGATTAGGTCCCTATACTCCTCCTCCAGCCCATTCCTGATACAGCCCACGATAGCAGTGTCATCAGCGAACTTTTGCACATGGCAGGACTCCAAGTTGTATTGGAAGTCCGATGTATATAGGCTGAACAGGACCGGAGAAAGTACAGTCCCTTGTGGCGCTCCTGTGTTGCTGACCACAATGTCAGACGTGCAGTTCCCAAGACGCACATACTGAGGTCTGTCTTTAAGATAGTCCACGATCCATGCCACCAGGTATGAATCTAATCCCATCTCTGTCAGCTTGTCCCTAAGGAGCAGAGGTTGGATTGTGTTGAAGGCGCTAGAGAAGTCTAGAAACATAATTCTTACAGCACCACTGCCTCTGTCCAAGTGAGAGAGGGATCGGTGTAGCATATAGATGATGGCATCTTCCGCTCCCACCTTCTCCTGATATGCAAACTGCAGAGGGTCAAGGGCGTGTTGAACCTGTGGCCTAAGGTGGTGAAGCAGCAGCCTCTCCATGGTCTTCATCACATGTGATGTCAGAGCAACAGGCCGAAAGTCATTCAGCTCACTAGGACGTGATACCTTTGGGACTGGGGTGATACAAGATGTTTTCCAAAGCCTCGGGACTCTCCCCTGTTCCAGGCTCAGGTTGAAGATGCGCTGTAGAGGACCCCCCAGCTCCGATGCACAGACCTTCAGCAGTCGTGGCGATACTCCATCTGGACCCGCTGCTTTGCTGGCACGAAGTCTCCTCAGCTCTCTGCTCACTTGCGCTGTTGTTATTATGGGTGGGGATGTTTTTCCTATGCTGGTATCAGCAGAAGGATGTGTGGAGGGTGCAGTACTCCGAGGTGAGAGTGAGAGTGGGTTAGGGTGGTCAAACCTGTTAAAAAAGTAGAGCCTCTCCTGGCATTTATGGGATTCGAAACAGCAACCTTCCAACTGCCGGCACAGATCCCTAGCCTCAGAGCCTCCACTCCGCCCCACCAGGATTGCCCAAAAATGACATTAAGTTGAGGTGTGTAGAGCCCTAAAGTTCGACTCTCCACATATTCTATGTGTCTGTGGTGCTTTGTGTGAAGCAAAATGTTCTAAAATTTGAGTTAAATCTGCCACTAAGACATTTCCAAGCCTGTCCCAGTGTTCTTGTTGAAATCATTGGCATATATTTTTTTATAATTTGAGTCTGCATAGGTAAAGTGAATCATTCTGCCTCTCAGAACAGGTCAGATATCTAAAACCAGAGAACTTTGTCTTCAACTACCCCCACATGGATCAGGACACGTACGTTTGCACTGTGTAATGCCAGGAATCTGCATTTTCTAGTAGAACCCCATGATAAGCAAATAAATAAAATTTTTATTGTCCAGTATTTTAACGTGCATTTCTCTGATGGATGAATTTCATTGTTAAGACTTTTTAATCTAGTTTGAACACATTTCATTTGCAGTGAATGTTGTGAGCTATTGCACTGTGAGATAACCACATTTTCTTTTTATTACATTTCCATTGATTACATTTGCACTTTGTCTTTACTCCGTTTGCTTTTAATATTGCGCTGTATTACATTAAAGGATATAAAAGCATGCGTCTTAATTCATGATAACAACAGGGAATTTCCTTCATTGTAGGCCTTGTCTATGTAGTGTGTTCAGTGTTTCCATGTCCTACTAGATCCAGCACCTCATTTCTTCCTTTTTGTTTTCTGCTGTAAACAAGGCTAAAGGATTTGTACATTTATAGTTTTACGGGTCTGGGGTTACAAATATTGTATTCTGTACCTCTTAAATATGGAATTCTCACATGCCATTGGGAATGCAATTAAAAAACCTTCAGGCATGCGAGAATTTGCATAAAAGCAGTCAATCTGAGAGGTGAGATTCAGTAAATTACAATATTAAAAAATGATGCTAAAACAATATCTCTTTCCAGTCATGGTTAAACATTTTAATTCTAAACAGACTCTGTGTTTAGTTTAGCAGTTCATTTGTGTCCATTGACTCTCAGAGTGCCATGTAAAGTGTTTTAGGATGGTATTCAATACAGAAAGGTACTGTAAACATTGAGGTGGGCTCTGTTCCATCTGCCATTAGCGCAGGGCAGGTCAATATATGTGGAAATAGAGCAAAAAAGAAAAAAAAATGCATCATCATTTGCTCTAACTCAATATTTTTCATTGGCGGGTGGAATGCTGAGCCTCCTGGTAACACTCTAAGCGTTTTTCACTGGTTGAGCTTGTTCACCAGATTTTTCCCTGAAAATTCACTGTGACCTCTTTTTGTTGTCCCACATGCCATCTTTGAGAGGCCAGCATGACATCACAGAGCTGTAGCACCATCAGTGGCTGCACTGCATGGTGAGTTGCTATCTGTGGTGCATCTGTACTCTGGAGTCAACTGAGTATATGCACTGATGACCCCAAGTATGGAATTCTGGGTCTTGGGACTGGATTTAAGGCACAGGCCCATTCAGTATGTGCTGGCAGTGCTGTGTTGTCTGGCTTACTGTCTGTGCGGGCGTTCAGTGCTGCAGGCAGGGTTGTCACAGACAAGAGGATATTCGTAAAAATGAGCGAGTCTGGGATTAACAGAGATTTCCAGCCCCCTACTGCTGGTTCCAGGGACTAAATAGGACCTTTGTTTGTCCCTTTCTATTGCTGTCCCTCTAGTTTCCTCTGCCTTTATCTGCATTGGGCTTTTGGGGGTCAAGCTTCAGTGAATTTATCCATCCTACTCCTGTTGTCATGTAAAAATTGTATTGTTCTGATATGTAAAGAAAAGCCAAGCAAAATGACACCTTTTATTGGCTAACTAAAAAGATTACAATATGTAAGCTTTCAAGGCAACTCAGGCCTCTTCTTCAGGCAAGATGTATATTGTTTTGATATTAAATTCCATCACTGTTATCTCAGACATATCTGTGGGGGCCAAGCCTCAGTGATCTCATGCTTCCTGCTCCTGTTGCCACTCTCTGAAAGAAATTGTACTGTTCTGATATTTAATGCTATTAATTTTTTCTCACAGAGGCATACTGTTTAGCATGGCTGCCTCACAGTTTATGTCACATTTTTGGCCACAGTAATTGATCCAGAATACTTGACAGATGTTTCCATATCCCACGAGGAAGCTTAAAACAATGATTGTAGCATTTTACATCATTTAAAGCTTGTTCAGTTTCTCCTTCCATTAATGACTTTAATGCATTTCACCAAGTTTGGCAAAGTTCCTGACCCTTTCCACAATATGACCAAGCTGGAGCTGAAGACAATTCATTGCGTTCCACTCATCACTAATAAACAACATTTATATCTATATCACATTATCATAAAAGATACGTCACTCAAAATGCTTTCCAAAAAGTAAGTAGAAAAGAAAAGAAAATTACAAAGGATATATAATGAAATAAATAAAATAAAAAAAATATTATAAAGTAAGTATTGTAATAAATCCAAATTTAAATCATACAGATAAATATGTAAATGGATGATAAAGGGGATACCTTAACCAAACCTGAGGTTAGACCTAGAAAACAGCTACCCACCATGTGAAATGCACCTTGGTGCTTATATACAGGTGGGTAACAATGTGGGCACAGTGGTTAGTGTTGCTGCCTTATGGATCAATAGGCTATATTATAGGTTATAATATAGTACTAGCCATACCCCATGACTTTCCCCGAGTAGTAGTGAAACAGAACAATGAGGAGGATCCCACTCGGTTCCCTACTCTTGACGTCACGCTTCCCCCTCCCCTTGACCCACAGCCTCTGCCTCGGATTAGTGCAAATATATCGCACCTGCAAGCAAACTGTGATTCTTAGTGCAATGAGAGAAGTCGCAAAATCAACCGGAATGTTAAAGGAAACTATGGAAAAAAAAACCTGATCTAAATCCGTTAAGTAGTTCTCTCGTTCGCTACCTAAGTGGAGTTAAGGTTACGCCACGAGGCAGATGCGTGAGTGAGGAGGGACCCACCCCCATTCTTGCAGCCCATTGCTGCTCTCTAGGATTAGCGCAAATAAGTTGATACTGCAAATGAACTATGGTACTTAGAGAGATGAGAGAAGTCGCAAAATCAACCAGAATGTTCAAGCAAATTATAGACAAAAACCCAATCTAAATCTGTTAAGTAGTTCTCTTGTGAAAAGCGGACAGACATACAGACAGACAGAAATCAGGCCCAAGTGGTATCAAATATTAAATCTTCCGTAACTGACTCTACCTCACAATGCAGGTAATGTGCCTCATTTGGGACTCCATGAGCAGCCGCTCATTCAACACAAAGTCAAACCAACGATACCCAAGGATTCTCTGAAGAGACACAGGACCAAAGGAGTCCAGTCTTCGTCTCAGGTCACTGGATAGCGTCCATGTCTCGCAAACAGGAAGCACCAGGACTCTAAAGACTTGGACCTTTGTCCTTTTGCACAGATATCAGGAGCACCACACACCCCTTTCCAGCGACCTCATGACCCCGAATGCTCTCCCAATCCGTCTATTGACTTCATAGTAAGAGTCACCAGAAACATGAATGTCACTGGCAAGGTAAGTAAACCTCTCAACATGGTCGACACTCTCTCCACAGACAGACACACTTGTGATGGCCGTGCCCAAGAGGTCATTAAAGGCCTGGCTCTTGGTTTTTTTCAGGACACTCACAAGCCCAGACACTCAGACTCCTCGCTCAGTCTCTCGAGCGCCCGTTCAGAGCCTCCATTGACTCTGCGAAGATCACAGCATCGTCAGCTAAGTCAAGATCCATGAACCTTTCTTCACCAACAGATGCCCCACAGCCACTGGACCCCACGACCTCGCCCAACACCCAGTCCATACAAGCATTGAACAGAATAGGAGTAAGAACACACCGCTGACGAACCCCAGAATCAACTGGGAAAAACGCAGAGGGTCTGCCTCCACTCTGCACAGCACTCACAGCACCAGTATACAGGCCAGCCATGATATTCAGCAACCTCAAGGGGATCCTGGCAATCCTTAGGATGTCCCACAGGGCAGCTCGATCAACTGAGTCGAATGCTTTGCGAAAATCGACAAAGGCTGCAAAGAAACTCTGCCGACATTCGCATTTGCGCTCCATGAGAACCCTCAGTGCCAGGATGCAGTCGATGGTAGACTTCTTAGACGTAAAACCAGACAGTTCCAGTTGCTGGTAGGTGAGCAAGTGATCACGGATCTTATTGAGGACGACCCTAGCAAGGACCTTACCCGGCACCGAGAGCAGTGTTATCCCCCTGTAGTTGCTGCAATCCAGGCGATCACCCTTCCCTTTCCAGATAGTCCTGTTTTCCAGTCAGTTGGGATGATGCCAGTCTCCCAAATGGAAGCAAAGATTGCTTGAAATGCCAGGAGGACAGTCTTACGACCAGCCTGGAGAAATTCACCCCGGATACCACAGATCTCTGCAGCCTTTTCCCCCCTCAGCTTGTTCACTACCTGTGCAATCTCAGTGAGACTGAATGATTCACAGCTAATTGGAGGATCAGCCTCAAGAACCATGGACCCAGAGATATCCAACGTCCTAGCCAGAGGATCAGCTTTGAACAACTGCTCAAAGTAGCCAGTCCAGCGGGTCACAACTGCAGTGTCATCCGTAAGGACCGTTCCATCAACCACCCTGACTGCGACTCTCCAAGGAACAGATTTGGATGTGCGTAATGCTTTGATTCCTCTGTAAGCAGGACGTGGGTTGCTAGACCACAGATGGTGTGTCACTTGCTAATAGATTCCTCTAACAAACTTATTTGTCCTCAGAGCCCTCGCAGCCGTCCCTCTCAGTTCCCAGTATAGACCAGAGTTGCC
Organism: Erpetoichthys calabaricus; assembly: GCF_900747795.2. Lineage (NCBI taxonomy): Eukaryota > Metazoa > Chordata > Cladistia > Polypteriformes > Polypteridae > Erpetoichthys > Erpetoichthys calabaricus. The sequence continues at coordinate 315,425,877 of NC_041395.2, forward strand.
ATTGAGCCGTGCGCTGCGAATCCTCTCAATTGTGAGGTTATATCTTATGATGTGTGGAGTACAAGTCATGAACGTTATATAACAAACTAGTGAGACTTCAACTGGAGTACTGTGTTCAGTTCTGGTCTCCGTATTACAAAAAATAAAAAAAGAACCTCTTTAGAAAAAGTTCAGAGAGGAGCACCTAGGCTGATTCTGGGACTGAGAAGTATGAGCTATGAGGAGAGAAATTAGAAGCTGAACCTTTTCAATTTAAGCAAACAAAGGTTAGAAGGTTACATGACAGAAATGCTGACTGAGAATAATGAAGGGGATATCTGAGATGGTCAAAACCTGACCCAATGATATTATATAAAAGTTATGTGAATAGGCATTCCCATATGAGCTACTGTGTTTCCCCAAAAATAAGACAGGGTCTTATATAAATTTTTGCTCCAAAAGATGTACAAGGGCTTATTTTCAGGGGATATCTTATATTTATTCATGTACAACAATATACATTTATCCAAATACAGTCATGTCATCTTCTTCTGGAATATCATCATAACTCTCCACATTCAAACCTTGAATTCCAGCCTGAATTTCTTGCTACTCCAAGTCGCTTTTAGGATCCTTCGGGATCGATGTGTGCGCTTTGATGTTTGATGAATGGTTCGATGTGGTGAAGCAAAATGCCGACATACAAATGCATTCGTGGTGCTTTGATATAAAAGCGTTGCATATTCCCCAAAGTAATGGCACGATAAATTTTAAAAGTCTCACATACCATCTTCTGTGCCATCTTTTTTTTTTTTTTTGCACCTTTACAATACCATCAGAATGTACGGCAGCGTATTTGAGCCACAGAGAAAAAGAAAATAAGGACATAATGAAAATGTTTATTTTGTGATTAAAGTGGAAATTTCAGCTTTTAACTCGAAATGTCCTCTTTAATCCCATAGTTTACTGTGTCATTAAAGCAGACCGTCGTAAACGTCATCTTAAAACCCAGTTGTTAAATCGCTATGCGCTTCTAGGGCAGCATCGCCACACAGAACACATTAAATTTATAATATTCCAGCTCTCTGCACATTTACAATTCTTAGATTTATACTTGATATAACTTTCATGATGAAATGCATTAAAATATGTATGTTACATTTTACAGATAACTCGTTAACTTTGTTTAAATAATGAATACTGTTACTAGTTACACATATGGGGTGGCATAGTGGCAGAGCAGTAGCGCTGCTGTCTCGCAGGGAGCCACGTCCCTTGTGATCCCTGCCTGGAGTTTGCATGTTTTCCTGGTGGGTTTCCACAGTGTGCTCAGTTTTCCATCCAAAGACATGAAGGTTTGGGGATTTGGTGAAGCGACAATGACGTTAGTGTGTATGTGTGTGCTTGTGTTCAAATCATATTATGTGATATCATCTACTGTTAAATTCTGGTCTGTACTTGTAAAATTTTTATTTTTATACTGTATTGAGGATTTGTTCTGTTCTGTGTATTGTATTGACCCCCTTCTTCTTGACACTCACTACACGCCCAAACTACCTGGAAAGGGGTCTCTTTCTGAATTGCCTTTCCCAAGGTTTCTTCCATTTTTTTCCTACAAGGTTTTTTTTGGGAGTTTTTCTTTGTCTTCTTAGAGAGTCAAGGCTGGGGGGCTGTCAAGAGGCAGGGCCTGTTAAAGACCGTTGCGGTACTTCTTGTGTGATTTTGGGCTATACAAAAATAAATTGTATTGTATTGTACTGTATTGTGTTCACCTTCCAATGAGCTGATGCCCCAGCCAGAGATTTTGTTTCTGTCTTACGTTGATGCTGCAGGAATGGGCGCATCTCCGAATTGATAGATGTAATCATTAAACATCCTTTTCAGAGATATTGTGGCAAGGTGTCCTCGGAATTTAATGGAGAATAAAGGACCAAGCAGAGTGGTGGAGAGTAGGAATTTACAGAACTTTAGAACCTTGATATGATGTCTGGACAACCTAGATGAACAGGACTGACAAGCTCATTGGGCTAAATGGCCTGTTCTCATCACAACGTTTCTAATGTTCTAAAGTTCAAATCAGCTTGATGAACTGAATGATCTCATCTCATGTGTCAAATTTCTTATGGTCTTACTAGTTGCACTACCCGTCTAAGACATCAACATAGACATCAGAGTTAACAACAACCTATCGCAATGTATTTTGTAATTCATGTACTAATTATGTGCGTTGTACTTGACAATCCAATAGATGGCACACCACTAATATTTGTAGTACTAAATTGCATTACTACAAATGTTTGTGATGTGTCATCTTTTGGAATGACAATTGCAATACATATGTCTTTGTTATATGCTATTTGGTATGGAATTCATAAAAGCTGTTTTAATGTTTGTGATGTGCCATCTTTTTGAATGACAAATACAATGCATTTTATAACTGCATGAATCACAAAATTCTACAATTACTAAAAATGTTTGTGATTGTGGGAATGACAAAGACATAGCGACCGGACAGACACAGAAACACAGACAATTGTCGTTTTACTGTATTAAAGTGGATTATTATATTCAGAAATTACAGACATAACGAAAGTGGTATAAGACCTCCTAAAATACTCATTCACTAGCCAGTCCAGAAGAGGCTGACGTGGTCCAGCTTACTCCAACTCCCCATAAGTAGGCTTTTTAAAGTTTAAAATATCAAAGTATGCTTCACAAGAAGGAAAAACAACGAAAACCTCTGGCTTGTCAATGTGGTGAGAAATTAAGAAAATTTAACCTGTTATTGGCTAACTAGAAAGATTACAATATGCAGGCTTTCGAGGCAACTCAGGCCCCTTCTTCATGCAAGATGTAATCACAAAAGGCAACCATAATTCTTTATAAATGAAGAATTTATTGGTAAAAAAAATAGACAAAAAGAGTAAAATAGGCAAACAAATGTGACTAAAAGATAACCCTAAAAGACAATAAAGTTTCAATGCGTAATCATGAGAAAACAACGTAATCTATACTAATATACTGACTCACTCATCACTAATTCTCCAACTTCCCGTGTAGGTAGAAGGCTGAAATTTGGCAGGTTCATTCCTTACAGCTTACTTACAAAAGTTAAGCAGTCATAACGGTCATAACGGACGTTATCGTTGCAACCATACCCCCATTAACATGTCTGTCGAGGTGATCACCATTGATCAAAGAACTGTCACTTACTGAGTGGTTTCCATGCCCGGAGATGGCGACTGCCTTTTCCATTCTCTGTGTTACATATTGCACAGCCATATCAGGCTCACTTTTGATATCTGGAGGAACATTCTGTCTTATATATTGAATGACTGGGACAGGTTCAAGGTGTGGACTGATGACGGTACAGGAGATAATTATACTACACAGGAGCACTATAAGAGTGAAATGCTTAAGCCCTTCACCTATGGTTCTGCATGTGAGTTGATGACCGCCGCTGAATTGTTTGGTTGTCGCTTTCAAGTGTACCGAAATGGCCAAATATTTTACACCTTTGGACAACTGCCAATGCCTCTTAAACATCTTAGATTCACAGGTGACGATTTGAGTAGTGGACACTTTGATGTTTATGAATGTTTAAACTCTCAAAAGCTGGATGCGAAGTTATCGATGAAACCCATTTCAATTCAAACGCCTCCAATTTCCAGTAAGGCTCTGCTTCGCAATGACAATTATTAAGTCTCAGGGACAGACCCTACAAAAGGTTGGCATTGATTTGAGGCAAGATTGCTTTTCACATGGCCAACTATACGTTGCATGCTCAAGAGCAAGCTCAGCGCACAGCTTGGTCATATTACAACCGGAGGGCCGAACTGACAACGTGGTATACAAAGAGATCCTTAACAAATAATTATTGGTATATTTTCCCTCAGTTTAAAAAGGTTTACTTTTCTTCTTAATAAAAATTTTAAAGCAGTACTTCGCCGCTGCGAAACGCGGGTATTTTGCTAGTAAAATCCATAAAGCAGCAAAAACAAAATTAAAAAAAAAAACTCCTTACAGAAGCCTCCAATCCAAACTCAGTGAGCTGCTACTGGGTCTCTCCTGTCCTCAACCCCTTATTGTGAAATGGAGGATCCAGCAGCAGAGATGTAAGGGTGGCTCCGCTTCCTGGGGCTCCACCCACAAAGCACATGGAACAACACATAATTAGAATCCTTACATGAAGAAACATAACAAAAAGAAATATAATAATTCAAATATAACAAAAACAACAAGATATCAAGCAATAAATACAAACCCTGGAAAAACTCTGGCAGTAACACAACACTTACTGTATACTCCCAGTCTGTGTGGGTTTTGTCCTTACATCCTCAAAGACAGCCATGTTAGTTAAAGACATGAAATTGACTCTGTATGAGTGCAAGTGGTTTCTATGATGAACTGGTGCCCTGTGCAGGACATTTCCCTGCCATAAGCCTGATGCTGTCAGGATAGGCTCCTACCCTCTCACCCTTACCATGGCCCTAAAATAACTTAACTTAGTTTGAAAATCTTATGCAAACCTCCATTTTTCCAAATTTCTGCACCTCCAGTATGTCAGTTCTCAAGGGGCATGGTGCAGTTTCATAACATTCTGTCTTATTTAACTCCAGCTTTTAATTTTGGAAAGACCTCCAGAGAAAGCTATAATTAGCCTTGCCTATACTTTATGATCTAATCTCTAGCATTTTGAAAGTTCAGTCTATCTGCCACTGTCTCATGCCATCTTGTACTTCAGCTTGTTTTGTGACAGAACCCTCAGTAAGCACCACGGGGGAATTGGCTGAGCGTTCACAACACAGGAAAGCTTATTTGAAAAGAAATGTTAGCCTGAAGGCATGGTGAACATGGCAAAGAGAAAATATTCTGCAAAGGCTCCATGTCACCTCCATTTTTCTGGATGCATTATGGACCTGTTGCTGATAATTGTCTCCACCTCTCAGGTGGGTTCAAGCCCCCTAGACATGAAGCGGAGAGTCGATGAAATCTAACGGTGCCATCACCTTGATCTTTTTTGAACATCCACATGACACGCGGGTCAGCAAAATGTAAATGTTTAGTCTTTTGCTAACCTTGCCTCAAGCTTGTCCATCATGGCTCTCGAACATAAATATGTATAACATGTTTACAGCCACCTCTTATGCATTGTTCTGAAAGTCCTAAGTGCCACTTAAGCAATGTGGGGTCATCTTTCTGATTTCTATACAGCTTATCAAGGTCAGTATCTTTCACCTTCTGCTTCTGAAAGCTTTAAAATACAAAGAAAGCCAGGAATAAAAAGGAGGGCTTACAAATAACCAAAATCCCAATCATCTTGATCTAATTTCCAGTTCAGATATTATTCAACAGGAAAAGCTGAGGCAGTCATCTTTTTTTTGCTGGAACTTCAATGTAATGGAAACAGCCAGCACCTATGAAGAGTATTCACCCCCATGGAAGTTTTCATATTTTATTGTTACACTACATTGAATCACAGTGGATTGAATTTGGCATTTGACATTGAGCAGCAAATTAATGTCAAAGAGAAAACAGATATATGCAAATTAGGCTAAATTAATCACAAATATAAAGCACAGAATTATTAATTATATAAGTTTTCACTTCTTTAAAATCTTTTTTTCACATCCAGGCAGCCACACCATGTGGCAGCCTTTACAGAAGCTCTCTTCCTCTTTTGTCATAAGTATTATTATTGATTTCAAGAATTATCATGTTTAAATGTAATTAATAAATGTTATTAATTAGTAAAGTTAAAATTTGGCCTTGTGATGGATGGCACACATGGGTTGGCATCACCGGCCAGGGTTGAACAGAAATCGTTACCCTGCTGGGAGGTCAGTGTAATGAAAGGACTGGAGGAGATGATAATTGGTGAATATTTTCTCCCCCCTTTAGTTAGATGATGGCATCATGGGGCTTATATGTAAAGGGCATGCTGGGAACTGGAGTCCCAGAATACAGGGTACTGCCAGGCGGTGCTGCAGAGGTTTACAATTCTGGCTTCATGGGACTTCACCCTGGCCTGGAAGTGCCTCCAATAGACCATGACCTAGCACTGGTCTGAGATAAAATGAGCCATTCCACCTCAGTCTTTGCGAGTCGGGAGGTAGTGGGCAATACTCATCAGGAGGAATCTTATGGTTATACTTGTGCTTTTTGGCTGGTGCTTATTTGGAAAAGTGTTGGTTACAAATAAAAAACCTTTTATTTGAACCCAGAGTTATGTTGGGTGACATTGTGTCTGTGGTTTGGGGCTCAGTGGCACTCAATCATGGCTATACAATATTTCTTGAATGCACTGGCCGCCTCAACTGCCTCTCACACAAACTGTGAACTTGAGAAATGTCAACATAATAGATATGACGGCTCTGAGAATGTAAACAACTCTGAGCAATGTAAAGTGGCATCTATTAAACCTTCCCATTTTCACCTGGCAGTATTGTGATCAGAGCCCCATTAAACTATTATCAGAGGAGCTGCTTGTCTGAAAATGAAGAGTACACATATCCGGAGCAAGGATAAAAGTCACAAGCTTGTCAGGAAAAAGAGGACACGAAGATCTGGAACGAGGATAAATGAAAGGTGGAAAAAAAATCAGACTTCATATAATGAGAAATGTTCTACTGCTTTCATGCAAATTGTTTGAGCGACTTACAGTAAGTTCAGGTACTGAGCCATTTTGGGTACTGTGGAGATCCGGCTTACACCTCTTATTTCAGGGGATATTTTAATGGAGGATGGATTTCATCAGACTAAATGGAAAAAGCTGGAGAGGGACTGGAGACTTATGCAAATGTGCAATGGTGAAAAAGGAAGCACATTACATATATAACAAAAATGTGTGATCAAGACATTGAAATGTGAAATGAATTTGTCTTTGTCACTGACCAGGAAACTAAGTTACACCATCCTGGCCAACTCAGCAACAGAAATGACTCACTGTTACCAACATCATAATGATGAATCATTCTGCATGCTGGTGTCTTCAAACGAGGAATATTAGATATGTTCCATTTGTGGGCACTATGAGCTGGACCTCCACTACCCAAATACGAATAAGTTTAAATATAAACCCGTGGTACAATCCGAGCCTGTCTGACCTCATCTTACTGCCACCTACAAGCCTGTTACTGACATCAGCTCTCTAATATCCAAATCAGATGTTTTTATGTGTGTTTTGGGGGTGGGGGTGGGGGGGTCTTGTTTTTATTTATTTATTTAATTCTTTTTGGGAGCTTTTGTAAAATTTTAATTTCCCCTTGAGAGCAAATAAAGTATAATCTAAAGATCCCTTGTTTTGTTCTTCCCATCCTTGTAAATGTAATTACTGTAAATGGCTCCAGCAGTTTTTAGCAGGATGGAGTCAGGAGATGGACTGTAATGGTGTATCCAGCAGGGGGCACAAGCCCCCTGGGTAAAGGTCCATTAAAGATTGCAGCCTTTATTAAAACAATATATATTATATCTTTCCTTAGTGGTACAGCATTGATTCTTCAAGGAAGAAAGAATCAGGAACATTAAAGGAAGATTATACCAAACTTCTGTTTAATATTGGCTTAACGCTCACAATAATATAACAGTCGAAGGAGAGCTACTGGCGAAAGCATGAAGCAGTTGGGGTTTTCTGTGGTCCAAGAGAGAATGTGGGAAGGCATTTTGTGCTAGGTATGGGAAGGAATGAAGTCTTCTGTCTGTCTGTAGGTGAGCTCTAAGGTTCAGTGCAGATGCCTGTACTTTTATACCTTCTATTCGAGACAGACAACCTCCAAACATGGGTACAATTTTTTGCGCGAATCTGAGAGAGAGAGGCTGCGGGCCAAGTAGAGGGGGAAATGGGACCTCAGAAATAGGGAGCCAGGTGGGGTCTACCTTATTCACTCGCTACAGAGCTACATGTGTTTTAGAGGGTAGCTGCTCATTGGCAGAGATATCACAGCCACGTTCTTTTCACCCCACATGTGGGACTCTCTCCCGTCAGAGCTGAACACGATTAGATACAGTGCCAACGTTTGACGTTGGAGCATACCTACTTTCCACTTGCCCAGAATTACATTTTTTTTAATTTTTAGTATTGATTTTTAAATTTTGTCCTGTTTCACTACTATGTGGGTGGAGCCAAGAGGGACAGCTAGTTTTTAATAAAATAAAGTGTATGGAATAAACCTCACAGATGACAGTGGCACACTTAAGACCATTTGCTACAAATGGTAATTGTGAGGCACGGTCAAAGCTGGGAGAATGAGATTCAAATAAACAGTGGCCAGAAAGTGAGATAAAACTGGAAATGTATGAGAGATATTTTGAGTGAGTCGAAAAACAGAATATTTCATGTAGTCTAAGCCAAAATGCAAGGTGGTAAATCAAATTAAGGAACAGAAAAGAATTCCTACTTAGAGAGATCTTTATCAACAGTAACTATAAAGTTTAAAGTTTTGAATTAGTCACAAACTGGGACAGTTAAGGGGTATATAATGCTGAATGTTATACCGTTGTAGTAATTATATCATGCATCACACACTCCCAAATGTCTTGCCTAGCAACAGCTTGGCGATTGTGCATTAACAAGAGCAAAAAATGGCAGCACTGATGCTAAAAACAAATGATGCCTTAGGAAGAAATATTTCAAAATTAATGACTTCAAAAATCAAAACAGACCAGACCATTAAATTCCTTGACCTCTAATATCCCTAAATACTACATTTATTATTTTAGAGGCCAAGGAAGTGGCTGTAAAAAATAAATTAATGATAAGAAGAACCAAAAGTGTATTTTTAAACTTTTAAAATTAGTTCCCCATTTTTGGGCCTAATGTAGGCTGAAGCCTGCAGGTATCAGTTAGGGGGCAGGCTGACATGAGGTGAGCCTCTCTTGGGCTGGCCAGTAAACATCCTGGCCTGCTTTACTGTCATTTTGGAGGCCTCAAACCCTCTTGCCATGTTTGAGACTCCTTCTCAGAACACCATCAAGATAGCAAATAAAAGACAGAAACAGGAAACCAAGTGGACACAGGTGTGCCCATAAGTAATGCCTGAAACACCCAAGACTTAATGTATGTCTTTGCCTATTTATACAGGGTATTTCCCCACTGCAGGGACCCCCAATTCTTTATTTGTTCTTTTCTTGATTTATTTTACGTTGGTTAGGTTAACTCACTACTCTAAACTGCTCCCGCGTGAATAATATGTGACTCTGCAATGTCCAGAATTTGTTCGTGAGTTGTGCCCAGTGGTTCCAGAATATGTTTCAGTGGACTATGACCCATGAATTGAATATGATGGTTCAGAAAATTAATGGCTGCATGGGCTGATGTTTACATTTTTAATTAAATCAAGAGCATACAGTATGTATGCAAAAGTATGTTAATAAATGCCCCTTATACGGCAAGTTATAAACCAGTAACTGATTGTCTCCTGAAAAAAAAGTCTTACCTAGTCTCTCTTTCTCTCTGGCAGGCACCTGGGGAAGGTAGAGGTTATTAGCAGAAATTAACAACACTCCACACGCTGACTGATGATCAAAGTTTTACTTGGGCAAAATACTATAATACCGATTGTATCACTGCAGCTCCTCAGAAGGAGATCTACCTCAGCATCTTCTCCCAGATTTATAGCACCTGTACGTCTGTAACAAGGCTACATTTTTCATTCCCTGATAAGAAGAACAAGCATATAGTTCAAAGAATTTATTGAGTAAAGCCCAAGAAAAATGAAAACAAATGGGCATGCAAAAATTAGCTTTGCTTTAACACCACACAGCCATAAATACTAGGTAAAAGTCATTATTTTCATAGTTGCACGGGAGAAATCCCATTACATTTCTTTTTTATAAAGCAGTTTGTCAGGATATTTATATAGCACCGAGTGTGCGTCTGCACATAAAGCCACGTTTTTACGGTACAGTTGTAAACTGGATGCTAAAAAGGAGGTGGATTTAAGCAGCTCTGCAAATACAGCAAAATAGTCCTGCTCATCTGTTATGTTTTCATAGACTTTGTGAGTCACTTCAACTCCTTGCTTTAAAAAGAATACCACAGAAAGGAAGATGTGGTACAGCTATGCCAATGCAGTTAAATCAGTAACGGTCCAAACATCCATTTTGAAAGTTGTGTAATCCAATTGTAGGATCACTTCACATGTTTGTTCCTTTCTTGATTTATTTTATACCGGTTAAGTTAACTCGCCACTCTAAACTTCCTTGTCCAGAGTTTGTTCCTCAGTTGTACCCAATGGTTCCGGAACATGATCCAATGGACCATGGTCCATGAAGTGAATATGATGGTTCAGAAAATTATGATGGGATGATGTTTACACTTTAATTATATATGCAATATTAAGCTAATTAATGCCACCTGTACCATCTACCTGTATGGAAGTCAGTGACCTTCCTAGCAGCATTGGGTTAAATGATAATAATGTTTCATTTATATAACGCCTTATCTCGAACCCAAAGTGAATTTACAAATAGGTGCACAGAAAGCCAAGATAAAAGCTAAACAGTTGGTAAAACACAACTTAAAAATAACATATGAATATGAACCAAACAGCAAAAAAAAAAACTATATAAAGAAAATAAGCTGTTAGGTTATAATATTGGATTTGAAAGTGGAAAGACTTGTGCAGTTGCAGAGAGGCGAAGAAAGAGTGTCCCCCAGTTTAGGAGAAACCACACTAAATGCCCAGGCTCCAACAGCAGACAATATCTTCTTATATAATACTCTACCGTGGCTGTCCGTTTGTCTGTCCAGAATTTTAAATCACCTGTAGCTCGTGAACCGTTTGAACTATTGACCTGAAATTTGGTACATATATACTACGTGACATTTACTATCCGCTTTCAGGGTGATGATTGACCGCCAAGGTTATTCCTCTTTCTATTTTTATTTTATTTTATTGTAGAATCAACTCTCTGCATCCCTACCACCTTCGCCATCACTTCCCCTACCTCTTCATATCTTAAATCATTTTTGAGGCAGATTGAAGACTTAAGTGCCAGCTTAAATGAAAAATTAAGGAAACATACTAAGTAAATACAACACAAACACTGACTTAATCAGTTTTAACGCAAATAGATGCCGACGGAAGAAGAGAAAAAGCGGACCACTAGGGTGGAGAAAAGAAGCAGCAAGCGCATCAATCTCTGAGCAAAGAAATGCTAAATGTACAGAGAAAGAGGATGAAAACTAGGAATACTCAAGTCAAGTGTATTCACTGCACGTTATCGTGTAGTACGCCGTTACTGGTTGTACGATAATGTCAAATGGCCAAGAGGACAAAAAAAGAAACAAAAAACTACACCTAAGCTTGAGAAAAAAAACAAAATCTGCAGGGGTTCCAAGGTCAAAAGACCACCCAGTCTTCACTGCTTTGTTCTGACCTTTCAGTTAAACTGTAGCCCGTTATTATAGTGTTAATACATTGCCCATCTATAACTGCAGAATTATCAGTTTCTAACATGGTTTATAGTTAACATTAAGAGTAAAGTTACGTATTGAAGAAAGGCAGATTACGTTTTAGATATTGTTGGGTTGGGCCCATCACTCTTGTAGAAAAGTGGTCTCTCCCAGAAAAGATCCAAGTTGTCAACAAAGCCAAAGTCTGGCCTCTTGCAGAAGGTTCTCTTCTAGGTGTTCAAGGCCAGGAGGTGACCATAGAATTCAACTGATCTACACAGCATGGGAAGCGGAGCTGACCAATGGCGGACCTACATCTTTGGGGCCCTGAAGCTTGAACTGTTATGAAAGCCCCTTTGAACCAATAACCCAGTCTGGGTAACCACTGTTAATGTTTCAATGGGCTTTTTTCCATGACAGATCACCACAATATTTTAAATTAAAATAGCTGTACTGAAATACACTATATTATTAATATTATTATTTTTTTTAAAACCCTTCTCATACAGTAGACACCCAAAGTTTTTAAGCAACATGGACTAAAGTCACTTCTGGGGCCCCGAAGCGTAAGCTGTATTAGTTTCATAGTAGATCTACTACTGGAACTGACTGGGGTCCTGTCCAACCTGGCCTGAATGAAGGATGCGAAGTTCATCTTCAGGAGCTCCAACTGTCGAGGTCGAATGTCGTTGACGCCAGCGTGGATTACAATTGTCCCAATAGTCCTGAGTCTATGCTTCTCAAGTGACTCTTCTTTCCACATATTTAACTCATATGGCAGGAAAACAAGACACACAAGTTTTACAGTTAGGTAACAGAAAGTTCAAGTGGCACAAAATCGATTCTCTCATAACAAGCACATCACTATTGCCTGCAGCCACGTAATGCTTACATGAGAAAGTGGAGGTGACCTGAATACAGTCCATCTAAGAAATACACACTGATGGCGTCTTTGTGAAAACTAACAGTCACTGTGTTTAATACAATTTCAATACTGATGAAGGATGCCCCTTTAAAATAGTCCAAGGGCTGGATCTGGCCTGTAAGCCTTGAGTTTTACACCCATGACTTAGATGATAAGAGTATGACAGGCTCTCTAATCTGGGGTCCTCTTCTCTGTGCCTCTTCTCATGTCTTTTTGTTGTATTTCAGTAGAACCACACACAGTACTCCAACTGTGGTCTGATTAGTGTAATAACATCCTCTGATTTAAATTCAACAGTTTGCATGCTTGGACTACTCTAATGAACAACTAGGGTACATACCGACATGAAAACACATACACCGAAATGAAAATTAGTAATGAACAAATTTCCTGAATATTATAAAATCACATTCATTTAATTGCTTCCTTTAGAAAATGTCAGCGCTTAAACGGCTGGATAACTGACATTTGGATTATGTGACACTAGCAACGTGAGATTTCTTGTCCTTTTTCCCACGGCCATGTTTCACATCATTTGTCATTGTACAGAATTGTCACTTTTCTCACCATTCTGCATGAAAACATGAGATTAATGTTGTTTTTGGTCATCACTGCAAACAACATGGGGTAAGTGAGATATTTAAAAAATATGATTTTTCATTGGGGTATTCCTTGCGTTACCATTTATGTATCAAGCCAACAATTCGCAGATACATGGTGTCCGGTGCACTAAACATCTAAATGCAGCAAGCTAAGTCTTGCCAATGGCATTGTGATGCATTATGTGTACATCTTCCAACGTATTTAATTATTAGCTGTAAAGCTAATGGATGGATCACTGATTATTCACAAAGATGAGTGATTTTCTTTTTTCATTCTTAGACTATTGACCCAAACTGGAGAGAAGGGGCCGATCTACTATGAAGCTAATGAAGCTTAAGAGCCCCTAATTCTAGAGGGACCCCCAGAAGTGACTTTAGTCCATGTTGAATAATATTTTGGGTGTCTACAATATGAAAAGGGGTTTTAAAAAACATTAATATTAATAATATAGTGTAACTCAATACAGAATAATAGGTAAAATAACAATTAAAAGGTTACTAAAGTATAACGTAGGGCATGAGTAAATGAAAAATGTTTAACTTATTATTTTTTCTTTTTTTGTTAAATGTGCATCATAATATGTAATCTCCTATGCGTCTAAAAAAGATTCTATTGACTGGGGTCTTTGCTGTGTTTTATTTCATCATTCTACTGGTGTATCATGCATCTACTGTATTTAACATTTCCATCATTTTTATTCCACTATAACACGAAAACTATAAGGCATAGGAAGAATTTTATTAACACCAGTGACTTTGACATGTGAGATAATCCAATACAGCAGTTTTAATAAAAATCTAAGATGTTAAATTTTTAAAATCTGTTGTAGAACAACCTCACCGAAGAGGATAACAGCGTTACCCAGACCTTGGCCCCCATAACAGTTAAAGCTTCAGGGCCCCACAACTGCTGGACAGTCTGGCATCATCTGCTTTATTAGATTATGACGCTTGTTGAAAAGTCACAGAAATTATTTGTGTTTTACTGGTACCTTCAAAGCAATGTGCTCCTTGGTGAGTTCCTTACCACGGTGCTTAATACTACCAAAAAATACAAAAGGTCTCCTTACAAAAATGTGTCACTTGGGCACATCCATGAGAATCTACTTTTGATCTTTTCTCCAAGTTATGCTCTATGATTATGTATAGTTATTTGCCTTTTTGATTTAAATTTATGCTGAAGAATATGTATTTATAGATTTAAATACAGTAAAAATATGTAATAGCTAACATTGTGTGAAGTCCATGTCTTAAAATCGGTCTGATATTTGCTGTAATATATTTTGCAGATTTCATTCCAAAAGGGAACTAAAACCCAAAGCTAACTATCGCAAAACAGAAAAGAATATTATCGGACCCGCATCTCAAATTCTGAGATTATTTAGGCCCCTGCTTTAATATTCAAACCATTGTTTGTCACATTTGCCTCAATGGCAAAGCTAAAAGAAAGGAGGAAGCCCAGTGGGGAACGGGCATCCGTTTAAGCGTCAGCTAAACCAATTTGTTGTCTGTAGCAAAGCTTCTCTATCCGCATAAAGAGGATAAAGATCAACAACACAAACACTCTTTCTAAAAAGAGAAGAAACCAGGGATCCCCTAAGCCTTCAATAGCCGTATTATTTTTTTTTTCCCTTAGCACAGCTTCTGAAGTCTTTAAAATTTCTAGCCTCTTCTAAGCTTCATAATTGCCAAGAGTACATTTTGAAACCTTCTCCACCAAAAATGTTGAGACATTTAGGACAACTGTAATCACACTGGTGATTTTAGAAAATGCGGCGGAGTATTTTTCCAGCAGAAGAACTTAAGAAACATTATATACCCTGCTAGCGCTTCACAATTGCATAGCGGCCTTCTTTTTTTTTGTGGAGCACATTACAGAAGAGTTTTTGTAAAGCTGTACTGTTCACCTAAAGCTTGGAGGATTTTTGACTTAAGAACTGTTAAAAATATTGTATTCCATTACTTCCTGACAAGCCTTCTTAGAGGCAGCTTTGGGAGATCATTTATACTCCGGGTAAGTGTTTTAAATTTCAAATTACATTTGACAAATACTAAGTTGAATAATGCTGTTTTAGCAAATACAGCCTGGAACTAAGCATAAAGGAACAAAGTGACACAATATTATTATTGCCATTACTTCAAGCTAAAGCATTTTTAAAACTATAAATGCTAGATAAATAAAACATCCAATACGCTCCAGGCACATGATATTATTTTATGCCCTCTCATGGGTTCTCTTTTATTTTCTTTTGGATTGAAGATGATTGGGCTGATGCTTAGTGTGGTTAAATTGTTTAGTTCAGTATATTAGCCTCACATAAGGAGAGAGCATTGACCTGGCATTACTTATAACACCGGTGGCAGAATCTCTCTTAAACATAAGTCACATAAACATTTTAGATCGCTTTGTTTAGCTGATGGTCTTATCCAAAGTAACTTCCAAATCACAAATGTACAGTATGATTGTGTACATAATTCCACAATTGTGCAGCAGCACTACGCAAAAAAAAGTGACTTCAATTCCCAGCAGCTTCAGGATCACTGCACCAATAGGCTGCTTCTGCTACTCATGCTGGGGCTGCTGGGAGGAGGAAGATGAGGCACTGGATTAAAAAACTGCTGAAAACACATTATTTTAACATGGCCTTCTCATAACTTCACTGTAATTTAATCCTGATACTTTGTATATCCAATTCATTATAATAACTATTCATGGTGGTTCTAAAATCTGTACAAACCCCTACTCTCTCTTCTGTTTCCTTTTCCGGTGTCCTTTTGGTGGTGGCTTGCGCCACCACCATCTACTCAAAGCACCGTGATGTTCCAACAGTGATGGATTAAAAGCCAGAAGTCTGCATGACCATTATCATCAAGTGATTCCGTGAGAATCCTAATTACAAAGAGGACTATTTCATTTATGTTAGGTAGAATGCCTAGAGGGGACTGGATGGTCTTGTGGCCTGGAACCCCTGCAGCTTTTATTTTTTTCTCTAGCCGTCTGGAGTTTTTTTTTTTTTTTTTTTCTGTCCCCCCTGGCCATCGGACCTTACTCTTATTCTATGTCAATTAATGTTGTCTTATTTTAATTTATTTTGTCTTTTATTTTTCTTTTCTTCATTATGTAAAGCACTTTGAGCTACTTTTTGTATGAAAATGTGCTATATAAATAAATGTTGTTGTTGTTGTTGGATTGAAAAAGGAGGCTGCAAGAGGCCAGAAGAAGAACATCTGATTATCTTTTGTGCTGTTGTAATATAACTTTCACAGCTGCAGCAAATCCTTTCATTGGAATACAATTACCACTACCCATAAGGATTAAAGTTTGTCTTGGATTTGTGTTCATGTGCATTATGTTCCTGTCTTGATCATCTGGTCTGGGAGTCTTTGTCCGCAGGGCGCACTCCTTCCATTGCAAGTGAACATTCAGTATTGCACTAGGTTGAACTTTCCATTTCATTCAGGAGGCTGTTCACTGGGGTGGTTTCTTTTCTTACCATCCATTACATCTGTGAAACTGCACTGTGTTTGTAAGTTTTTAATTGTTTAGTGCATATCACATTCTGGGGGACAGGGAGGTATTTTTTGCAAATAGGGGTTTAGAGCCAGGGGTGGTAAACATCGGTCCTGGAGGGCCGCAGTGGCTGCAGGTTTTCATTCCACCCCAGCTGAGTAAGTAGAAACCAATCCTTGCCTATCTTTGACGTGATTTAATGTATGGCTTGTTAATCTAAAATGTTAGGTTCTTATATCACAGATTTTTTTTCTTTCCGAGGATATCATTCAAATGATTTGAAGCCTCAAATGGATCATCTTCCTCTTAAGTGGTTTATTAAACCGAATAGTGCATGATGATTCCTCACAGGTGTAAATGGAAACAAGTTAGATGGAGAACTACCTTTGTTATTTGCATCATATTGCTAATAAGGAGCCATTCAAACAGTGAATGCAGCTGTTTAAAAATGAAATAAGCAATTAAGGGTGGGGAACCTTAATAAGTGACGAGACCACTAAAATGAAGCATCACTTGAGCAATAATTCACCTTTCATTAACAAACTGGTTTGGAACAAACACCTGCAGCCCCGGCAGCCCTCCAGAACCAACACTGCCCAACCCTGGTTTTGATCATTCAAAGTGTTTTTTTGTTTTCATTTATCGTTTATATAATACACTCTTTGTTGAGTTCAATTTAACAGAGGTGTTTCTCTGCATGTGAGCTTGTACGGACTGTGAGTCTCAGTCAAGGCTGGGTGTGTTGCTATTCAGACTCGTTCAGTGATCTGTAACTTGACTGATCATAAAAAATGATATTTTCAGGCCCTGCTTTTCTAAGCCTTCTGGTAAATTAGTTGCAGTGCTCCTTTATGTGAGATATTACAGTAGTTGAGCCATAAGTTGAGCAGCAAACTTCCTGTAGTGTAAACAAAGAACTCCAAGTCAAGTCATGCTCTACTAGAGAGTGAGAGACAATTGGAATATTAGCATTTACGTAAAGTAATAAACTGAGAAAAAGGAATCAGATAAGTCATCCTGTGCAATTAAGTAAATGGAAAGAAAACCGAATTTAATGAATTCAGACCCATTATTTTCTCCATTAATTACATCCAACACCGTTTGTGTTAGTTTGGACTGTGAGCTTGTGTTAAGTACAGCAGCTTACATTTTGAACTGGAAAAAGAAAAGATAAAAAAGATTTTGACATTGTTGCATAGTAATCAACAGTCTTGTTAACTTAACAGCAAAACATGTCTTTTTCTTATAAACTTGTTAAATATGTTAGCCTTACTGTGACGCTGTAGCCTCACCAGGACGCCAATACAGCCGGACACCAGTGCAACAAGACACTCCGTAAGCATTAATGTGAGCAGCAATAAATAACTGTCAGCGAGTTTACAGGAAAAAACAAAATATTTAACAATATTTTGGACTCACTGGTAGGTTGTTTCTATATTTTTCAGACATTCCGCCATTAGTTTCAGCTATGGGCCTTGCACATAGTATAGATATTTACTAGCACCGTCACAGATGTCTGAGAATGCAGAAAGACAGCCACAGAGTAGTCCATTTTGTTTAGCAGTAGATGTACACTGTAACATTTTTCTTTTTTTTTTTTTCTTAATAACTGAATGGTGTTTTTATAAAGTTAGTTATTGATCAATTATGTTTATTTTGTTTCTGGATGCTTTGATGTTTGTTTGAGGTGTATAATTTCCCCTGCAGGACCAAAATGATGTGTCCCTGTGCAGGCTGTATGGGAGAATTGAGAAGTCTTTCTAAGTACGGTTGTGGCCACAAGAGGGGGAGTTTATTTTTCTGATCGACCGTAGACACTTGAACGACTGGGTTAGTGTGTGTGAGGTGCGTCAGATTTAGAGGAGCAGCTTTAGGCTCCTATGAACCAAAAGTAGGTCCTGAGATATTTTTTGAGGAGGTGTATTTATGGTATGGGCTAAAGCAGAGTCCAGTTATTGGTGTTTTTGTTGTCTTTAAGGCATCTAATGCCTTTTTGGGGAAATGAGGTAAATATCAGGGTAAGGGCCTTTGTTTTTTTTTTTTTTCCTACTCCATCTTTACTTATTTTTGTTCTCACAATAAGAGTTGTACTAACTCTGGACTGCATTTTTTGGTTGTTGTTTAGTGTACAATTTTTCCCTGTGATTTTTTTTTGTTTAAAAAAAACATTGTGGAATAAAAGTCTACGTTTTTTTATCAGAGTGCCTCTCTTGTTATACCCTCGGTCCCAGTCAGTCTTGAACTACTAGCAGGCCATTTGCTTTATTAGATGGTGTCACACACATGCGAGTAGGAGGAACCTGTATTGACCAAGTGAAAGTATTTCCGCACCAGGCCAGGGGGTGTACTAAACCCTCTTCTGTTGTCTCTGAAGACCAAACACGGGAGAACCTACCTGATTCAACCTTGAAGACATCGGTCCTGGTTTGCCGCCCAGAAGAACGTCATTTCCGTTTCTGGTTCCCAGAATCACATCACTTCTGGTTCCGCCATGTCACTTCTGGCCTTGGCCTTTAAACTGCCATGTTTTTGAACACCAGCTCAGTTCAATCAGGAAATCGAAAAGTGTACATCATGCTCTGTTATAATTACCCATTTTGCAGCCTGGGACAATATATGGGTGGCTGCCCCAAACCTTTTCCTGTGCTGAGGCAGATTATTTCACAACAGCTTATGACACATTTGTCTTCTTGATAAACATCTTATGGACATTTGATACATTTGCAGCTTATTTAAAGATTTGTACTGGATTTAGTATTTGTGCATGTCATACAGTATAAGTTTTGGCAAGAGGCAAGTACTGCATTATTAAAATGGAAATCCATATTATTATTACGCCTCATAAATTATGAAAGTCTTGCTGGAAAACAGAAGAAAAAAAAAGCACATGTATAAATATAGAAAATGTATAGAGAGAGAGAAATGGTGAAAACTATTTTTGTTTAATATGCCTCTAAGATAGGTACATTAAGCAATATGATAGCTTATACAGTAATTATGAAAAGCATTTTATTTTCTTTTATGCTATATGTATTATGGATTAATATTTTTGTACATATTTTACTAGATAAAGTATGTATTTTAAGGATTTTTTTAATTTTAGTATTTCTAAGGTCTCTGGATAATAAGTATGGAGAATTTAATTTTGCTAATAAAAATGAAGAGTTAACACCTGTGATCTATAGTTTAATTATAAAAATTCCAAAGTTAACAATTTATTATAGAACCTGAAGCATCTATGTGTCTGGTTATGCAGGAGGATAAAGGACAAAAACAAAATCTGTATCGGAATCGTCCGACATTGATGATTGGTACCTTAAAATACCCGATCGGAGCACCCCTACCAAAACCAACTTGTTATGTGACACATGGTGTCCAAGGATTATCATGAGGGTAGAAGAATGTAAGCAGGGGATGAAAAACATGAGACAAAAATCGTAGTCAGGAAAAGCAAGGTTAGAACCGAGAGAACCGATAGAGCAGGCAAACAGAACACGAGGGCAAAACAAAACTTAAAAGCCAAAGAGGAAAAGGAGTTTAAAAACCCAGAAACAAAACCTTACACCATGGCCTACTTGGAATGGAAGCTGACTATCTCTAATTGATTTTAAGTTTTCAAAATGTGAATTCCCTAAGGGATTATGAATAAAGAAACCACTGACAAATTTATAATATCCTGTGATGTAAATGATGTAATGATCGTGTTTATGTGACACATTCTACCTCGTTGCATAATCAAATGAAAAAAATGTGATGATAACAAAATTAAACTTAAATAATTAGGGAAAATAAACAGAAATAATTAATGGACCCCTTAAAACAGAATCTACATAATAAAAAAGCACAAAGTACACAAAACTATTACACAGCTAGGACACTCATTGAACAGCAGTATACCATGCCATTTGTTGTGCTTAGCATGTTGCTAACTGCAAGGCTGACTTGATGGTTGTACTGTACTGTACTATGTGGATAGAAAGGTGACAGTCTGTACATTTTCCGTGCTACTGAATTTTAGACCAGTCCTGCGTCCTTTCTGTTGTGTTGAAGTACTAAGGACATCAGGCCAGTGCTGCTATGTGGTACTGTAATGGTCAGAACATTCAAAATATTGCTGTGAAAAGATTTAGTAAACTCGTGAAATATTTCTGTTCCTTCTATTTTTTATGATTCTTGTTTTTTACACATACTGAATAACCTGATTCTGAATTATGTTGTAGTGAGCTCTGGGATGACAGCAACGAGACACACATGTCAACTATAAAAGATGACAAACATGGGCTGGCATTCCGGCTGGGATAGTCCAAGGTGGTTTAGCCAGCCAGGAGACCAAGCCAGCATTTTTGACAAGAAGGAAGAAAGGCTGGGTGTTCTCTCCTTCAACAAGGATGATGCTGGCATCCTGGAAAGGCACAGTCAATGATTATTACCCAGCTGGGAAGCCAGCATGCTGGAAGAACAGCGTCAACTATATGCTTCCCCAAGACACTAAATGGCAGCATCCCTGGGCTACATTAACCATATGGACACGTGCAGTGCATGCTGGGAACTGCAGTCCCACAGACTGGTTCTGTTGGGTCCCGTGGTGCTGCCAAGGGGTGCTGCAGGGACTTTTGCTCCCTATTTTGTTGGGCTTCCATCTGACCTGGAAGCATTTCCTATGTACAGTGCCCTGATATAAGAAGTACATCCAGGTCTTGTATGAGAGGAGCAGCTCTGCCTCACTCTGGTAAGGTCGGAGTTAGGAGAGGAGCTATACAACACTCATCTGGGAGGATCGGAGGAAAGACAGAAGAGAGATAGACGAGAAAATAATGTATTATATTACATGCCTGTGCTATATTGTGCTCACAGGGAAGAAGCCTGTAACTATATAAATGTAATGAATTATTATTATTATTATTATTATTATTAAAAAGTATTGAGTTAATTAAAATTATGTGTTTTAAACCCGGGACTGTGTTTATGATGTCGTTTTTGGGTTTTGGGTGTTCTACTGGCAACACAAGGTAGATAAACCCGAATCAGGTGTCTGATTTTCAAACCAATGAGATAATAACTTGAAGTACTTGCTAAACCTTTGTGTCATTAGGCCACAGGAAACACCAACTAAACTAATGAATTCACAGCAGCAATGTCATATCCGCAGAGACTCTCACTCCTTCACAGCCCTTCTCCCTCAGAAGAAGACTTGTTACTTTACCATACTGGCTCCCTCTGCTCTTCTGCTTGGCTTCAGACTCTGCACACTTTCCTTCATCTTCTCAGAAGTTGCTCTCAATGCCTCTTGCCAGTGTTACCTCTATAAATCTGGTTCCCAAACCCACATTCCCCTCACAGCAGCTGACCAGCTGCGACAATACTTTTCTAATAGCTATTCCATTCTTTACTTCATTTGCAGCCAATTCAGGAATGTTTGGATGGCCGCTACCATGTTATTTTCAGTTTCAGTGTCTGTTGTTGGTCACCGGTAATTCATTTCATGATCCTGGCCTATCCACTTAAGACAATGGCATGGTATGATCTTCATCCAAGTTTACAGATACACTCTAAAGAAGAAATAAGACTTTTGGACTTCAATTTAGTTACAGAAACGGTATTGGATAGGTTTCTGAACTCTCTAAATCATTACTTTAACTTTGTTTCTGTTTATTGTTTTGAGCTTTATGGATCGATTTTGTTTTTGACTAGCGGCCATTCTGATCTTAGACTATGACTCTGCCTGCTTCATTATGTTACTTCATCTTCTGAGGCCTCATATATAAACAGTGCGTATGCACAAAAATGTTGTATAAGTCCGTTTCCATGCTCACATTGCGATGTATAAAACCTAAACTTGGCGTAAAGCCACACACATTTTCATGCCAGCTAAATGTTTGGCATACGCAAGTTCTCCATTCGGTTTTGCAAACTGTCGGCACCCAGCGTCAAAGCAGTGCGTTTGTTCCATTGTGGTTTCCCTTTCTTTTTTAGGTCCACATCTCTGATGTGGCTTTATCAAATGCACTGAAATTAAATTGTTGTTTATTACTTTAAAGCATCTGACTGTAATTAATATGTAACAATATAATGATCCACGGAATGGCCAAACTATTCCAAATTCCATAGCTGCTTTAGCGTTGTTTCTCTCAATGCACCAATCAGAGTATTTATATCACTGTATCTGAGTATGGAATCACAGCTCTACAGCAACTGATTGGGAAGAGAATTATTGGTATACAGCATTAAGCACACGCTGCCTCAGCCATGCTGTCTATTGAACTGCTCTTATACGACAGATGAAAGATAATATGCAGTAAAATATGTTTATTACATTATACAGATAAAATGTTAACATCTTTTAAATAATCTATATTGTTAATAATTAAACATGTGAGGACACGGTGATGCAGCGCTAGGGAATTATCTGGCACCCCATTCAGGGATTGTTCCTGCTTCACGTTGTATGCTTGCTGGGACTAGCATGACCCTGGATGGATAGATGGATAGAATAATTAACCATGTACTACGAAGATATTTCAATGTTCCTTAAAAGTTTTGAAGAATCGGCGTTCTAAGCTTACAGATGTCTTAACGTCTATTGGTTACTTGGAGAAAGAAAAGGAAGTTGGGGGTTAGTACTTTTGAAAGAGACAGTACTGCAGCAATAAATTATTCCATCGAAAGTCATGCACAGCACAGCAAGCATCTTGCGGGAAGCAGGAACAATCTCTGGACGAGGCGCCAGCTCGTCACTATCACTGCGCCACCGTGTTCCCATGTTTAATAACATGCTTTAACTCCTATCATCATGAAAATTATATCAAGTATACATCTTAGTATTTAAATTATTCAAAGAGCTGTAATATCACGAATATACAGGGTAATGGATTCTGTGACCTGTCGGAGGAAGAGAAAGCTCGTTTAAGAATCACATAGTGATTCACACATAGAGCACATAAAAGAACACATACAAAACAAAGCATTTAACGTGCTACTTTATTTACGATGGGATTTGAGAAACTAGTAAATTAAACGATTTAAAGATGAAGTTTATGATGTTCTACTTTAATGACAAAATAAACTACGTGATTAAAGTGGAAATTTCGAGATTAAAGTTGACATTTCAAGCTTTTTTCCCCATTGTGTCCTTATTTTTTTTTTCTTTTCTCTGTACCCTATTAAGCTTTCATATGGCACTCAGACAGTGGGCTACGACTCGCCTTTTCAAGGCGACTTTAAGATCTGACAACTTCTTTTTTTATTTTGGGCACTGTGCGACTTTGTGAACTTGAGCTATCGAGTTTGTCCGACACTCTATGTCACTTGATCAACTTCCTTTTGTTGTTTATACCACTGTTAAAACAAACAAATAGTACGTTTTTCCTTGCCTCCACTTGGTATTCGCTGAAATTCTTCTATTTTATCCCCATGCTTTTGCCATTGCCTTTTCATAGAACGCTGAGCTTAAGGGCTATTTATATTGACTTGCATATTCAAAGAGCCACAATTTTGGGAGGAGTCTGGGGAGCTGCAGCAGGCGTGTGTACGAGCATTACTTTTCACACTGACCAGGATTTATGGAACGGAAGAACATGGAAGTTGGTTAACGCACAGATTTATGCATCTGGATTTTTTTGTACATACATTTCTGCTTTTGTCCTTAGGCCATGTTTTAGTGTGAATTCTACACACGGCGTTATGCATGAGGCCCCAGGCCTTTATTTCTGATTTTGTTTTACTTTGTCATAAGAAATTTGACAAACACGTAGAAACCAGTAAGTCCATCAAGCCTGTTTGTTTAGTTAATAGCTAAGCTGTCCCGATATCTCAACTAGGTTCTTCTTGAACGTTGTTAAGGTTTCTGCTCTAACTACGCCTCGGTAATTTGCTCTAGATTCCCCCAAATCTTTACATAAAGATATGCATCCTGGGATCAGTCTTAAAGGTCTTGATTCTTCAATCTTGTCCTTGGCCTCAAAAAAATTATAGAGACCTTGTTTTAGGGTTTTACAGGTCAAGGAATCTTGTTTTTGTTCGAGATTCATTTTTCATAATGCTCAAAATAAGTAACGACATGTTTTCCATAAGAGTTATTTGTTGATGGTTACTGTGCTGTTGCTAGGTAAGGTCGACCAGATGTGTAAGGCATGTGACATCTCTGGGTCAAAGGTATAAAGGTCAGTATTGTTCGCTTTCTTGTTGTCCAAGATTTGATTCTCCATAAAGACCTCTGTATTCATTATTTGTTATGTTTGAATGCCTAGGTACAAATATTTTTGCCCTGGTTTTTTGACAGTAATTGTTACAGTTTTTGCTGCAGTTATGAGTTCCTTTTTATTTTTATTGTTATCAAAAAATAACATACAATTTCCTGACTACAATTGTTGAAACATATGCTCAGCAGTGTTTGCTTAACTACTAGTCTTTTTGGTTCTCACGCTTGATTTAAAATTTTTTACTGATAAAAAAATTACTTGGTACTTGGTAGCTTATTCCAAGAGTCTATGGCTCTCTGTGTAAAGAAAAATGTTTGTGCAAAATTTACCCTTAACAAGTTTCCAAACTGTGTCCCTGTGTTCTTGATGAACTCATTTTAAAATAACAGTCTTGATCCACTGTACTAATTCCCTTCATAATTTTAAACACTTCAATCATGTCACCTTTTAACATTCTTTTGCTTAAACTGAAAAGGCTCAGCCTAGTCGCTCTTCTCTGGACCTTTTCCAGTGCTGCTATGTCCTTTTTGTAGCCTTGAGACCAAAACTGCACACAGTACTCCAGATGAGGCATCACCAGTGCATTATAAAGCTTGAGCAGAAACATTCTTGGACTTGGACTGTACACATCAGGGTGCTATATAACCTAACATTCTGTTTGCCTTCTTAACGGCTTCTGAAAACTGTCTGGAAGTTTATAGCGTAAAGTCCATTACGACCTCTAAATCCTTCTCATAAGGTGTACTCTCGATTTTACGACCACTCATTGTGTATTCAAACCTAACATTTTTACTTCCTATGTGTAATACTTTACATTTACTGACATTAAATGTCATCTGCCACAAATCTGCCCAAGCCTGTATGCTATCCAAGTCCTTCTGTAATGATTTAACCGATTCCAGATTATCAGCCAATCTACATATCTTGGTATCATCTGCAAACTTAACCAGCTTGTTACTTATATTCCTATCTAAATCATTTATATTTATTAAAAATAGCAGCGGCCCTAGCAGTGGAGCACCACTCTTAACATTGGCCAGTTCTGAAGAGGTTCCTCGCACCATCATCCTCTGTTTCCTGTGTCTGAACCAATTCTGCACCCATCTAAAAACATCACCCTGAACTCCCACTTCTTTTAATTTGATGTCCAACCTCTAATGTGGCACCTTATCAAATGCTTTCTGAAAGTCAAAATAAATAATCATCATATAATATCATATGCTCCACTTTGATTGTATCCTTTTGTTGCCTCCTCATAGAATTCCAGCATGTTAGTAAAACAAGACCTCCCTCTTCTGAACTCATGCTGACTGTTCAGGGAAACTTCTGGACTTGCCAGGTGTTGCTCAATCTTATCCTTAATAATTCCTTCAATTAATTTTCCTGTGATGCATGTTAAGCTTACTGGCCTATAGTTGATTGGATCTGCCCTGTCACCCTTTTTATATAATAGGATGATATTTGAACAAGACCCCGAGGTCTGTCGTGGTGAAAAAGGAGCTGAGCCATAAGGCAAAGCTCTCAATTTACCGGTCGATCTATGTTCCTACACTCACCTATGGTCATGAGCTATGGGTAGTGACCGAAAAAACGAGATCGCGAATACAAGCAGCTGAAATGAGTTTCCTCCGCAGGGTGTCTGGGCTCTCCCTTAAAGATAGGGTGAGAAACTCAGTCATCCGGGAGGGGCTTAGAGTAGAGCCACTGCTCCTCCGCATCGAGAGGAGTCAGATGAGGTGGCTCGGGCATCTGATCAGGATGCCTCCTGATCGCCTCCCTGGTGAGGTGTTCCGGGCATGTCCAACTGGGAGGAGGCCCTGGGGAAGACCCAGGACATGCTGGAGGGACTATGTCTCCCGGCTGGCCTGGGAACGCCTTGGGATTCTCCCGGAAGAGGGAGAGGGAAGTCTGGGCATCTCTGCTCAAGCTGCTGCCCCCGCGACCCGACCTCGGATAAGCGGAAGAGGATGGATGGATGGATGGGATGATATTTGCAATTTTCCAGTCCTTCGGAATCTCCCCAGTGACTTCCTAAAAATATGTGTCAAGGGTTTATATATGTACTCACTAGCCTCCTTAAGAACTCGAAGGTAAATATTACCTGGTCTTGGAGATTTGTTTAATTTCAGCCTATTTAATCTGCACAGCACTTCACCCTGTACAATTTCCAAATCCCTCAGAACCTCCTTAGTAGTCCCTGTTACCTCTTTCTCACTTGTGAAGACCTCAGAAAAATGTAAGTTTAGAGCATCTGCTTTTTCACTGTTTGAATTTTTTAATTCCCCTTTACTATTCCTGATGCAGTTCACCTCCTCATTGACTGTTCTTTTACTTCTAAAATACTGAAAGAATCTCTTAGTGTCTTATTTCACCTTATCTGCTATATTCCTCTCCAACTGTCTTTTAGCCTCCCTGATATCCTTCTTAATGGTTGTTCTCATACGCCCTACAATTCACTTTGGAGTTATTAGTCTTATATACCTTAATCAGCTGTTTTTTTTTTTTTTGCAGCTTCTTTTTTAACTCTTTATTAATCCATCCATCCATCCATCCATTTTCCAACCCGCTGAATCCGAACATAGGGTCACGGGGATCTGCTGGAGCCAATCCCAGCCAACACAGGGCACAAGGCAGGAAACAATCCTGGGCAGGGTGCCAACCCACCGCAGGACACACACAAACACCAAGCACACACTAGGGCCAATTTAGAATCACCAATCCACCTAACCTGCATGTCTTTGGACTGTGGGAGGAAACCGGAGCACCCGGAGGAAACCCACGCAGACACGGGGAGAACATGCAAACTCCACGCTGGGAGGACCCGGGAAGCAAAACCGGGTCCCCAGGTCTCCCAACTGCGAGGCAGCAGCGCTACCCACTGCGCCACCGTGCTGCCCTCTTTATTAATCCACTGTGGAGATTTTTTAAATTTCCTATTAATTCCAAATTTAGGTTTGTATCTGCCCTGCATTACATGTAAAACATTTTAAAACCTGTTCCACTGCTCCTCGACTGTCTCCACCTTTAAAAGCTTTTCCCAGTCTATCCTTCTTAGACTTTACCGCATCTGCTCAAAATTTGCCCTACCAAAGTTAAACTGAACAATTTTTGTCTTTGCATCTGCACTCTTACTCTAAAATACTGAGAATTGTATTATATTATGATCACTTGACCCTAGTGGTTCAATCACCTCTACCCCCTCAATTCTTGATTATTACAAAATACTAAATCCAGACAAGCTTCACCACACGTTGGTGCTTTAACATACTGTGTTAAAAAACAGTCACTGATTACTTCTAAAAACTCCAGCTCTTGAGCTCCACCATTTGCAAGGTTATCCCAGTTAATATTGTATTATCGTAGTATTTCCCTCTACTTGCCCTTTACCTGTTTTCTCAAGGGTAAGTGTACTCGTCAAGTTCGTTATCGGCTTGGTCTATTGTTGCACTTTAAGATGAACACACACATACATAGCTATACGCATACACACAGACCCTAACCACAACAGTGCCCCATGAATGACACACACACACTGATTAACCTTTAGCACTTTAAACCACACAAGTGCTTTAGGAATAACACAACCCGTCACTCAGCCCTTCAAGAGACTTACTTATTATCGGCACGAACAACATATGATGTTTTAATGATATCTCAGACCTAAATATTACTTTTGGTCTACAAGAATACCTTTAAACATACAAAGGCTCAGTACTCTTGACTATAGGCCATTTATCAGCCAAGAATACCTTACTTTACGTACTGTTCCCTACTATTGAGTGGAGCTCTCACTCGTAGCCTTAATAAACCTCGCAGCACAGAGGTAATGGCAAATCTCCGGCTGCACCAGGTGCTCAAAGAAATCTAACTTATTACTTCAATCAATCTAGACATTAAGAGAAAGCATAGAAAGTTAAAAGCAGCATGGTATTTATTACAGGAATAATAATAATACCACTGGAGCAAAGAATAATAGAAAATAGGACTGATAGTAAAGTCTGGATATACAGTATACATAGTCTTAAAAAAAGCTTACGAAAAAGTTACAGATGACAAGGATGAATGTCTAAGGGCAGCGTTTGATTTAGCAATTGATGTTCATGAAAATGCTGTTAACTGACGATCGGATGAAAACTGGTCATACGTGTCTTTGTTTTCTTCTCTGACGTCACTCTTCCGTCATCGCTGTTTCTCTTCTTCTGACGTTGCTTTCAAATGAGGCATATTTATAAAGTTTCATGCCATGGTTTCACAACAAATTTTTGTTGCAAGCACCTGATTGGCTGGCTGTCAATATGATGGATGAATTTTGCTCAAACTCTTTAATCTATCTTTTCCCATACTGTAAACCAAATTGTTGTCCCAGATGTCCATCCATAAATGAATCAATAAGGTATCGGCTCAGTCTTCCTTTCCCAGGCTGTAAAAACAATTTAACACTATGCTGTGAACAACTGTTATAAAACTGAGGCATAAGGGAAGAGGATATGCCTTTTTATTATAATGCCTATACGAGTGTCCTACATCTGAATTCATCTTGTTGGGATTGAGCAAAATATAATAATAAAAATATAGAGAATAATTTGTAGATTTTATACACCATAATAATATTTGAGTAGTTAAAGTCCCTCATGACTATACAGTAATATCCCCTTGTAAACTTACCTTTTTAATTTTACTAAAAAGATGTGTGTTGATATTACTGTCTGCATTGGATGGTCTGTAACACACTCCTAAAATAAGACCTCTTTCCCTAATGCTTTCCAGACGAAACCACATGTCCTCACTAAGATAGGGCTCATCGTCCAACTGAAGAGTACTTACATTTAAATTCTGTTTGGCGTAAACAGCAACTGCAATTCATTTTCTGTTCTGTCTCTCCTTTCTAAAAAATGTGTATCCCTCTATGTCATTAGTTCTCCTTTAAAATGTTTCTGCTTTTTGTGATATATCCCTCGTATTTGTAAAGGAAAAATGATATACAGTGGATGTCATGCTACTGAGACTGTTTTCACATTATTTTGTTCAAAAAATGGCACTGAGGTTAATTTTCTTTGCACAAACCAGTGCTGCATGCCAAAACACTTTTGATCTTATAAGCTCATATGCCTTCTCTGTTTTGCTCTGTGCTAAATGAAAATATATATTCTGCTTTTTCATTTTTCTGTACTAAAATATAATAAAAATAATACACAGTGATTATTGTATGTATTTGTATTCATTTGCCGTATTTCTGAATTTCTTCTGGAGGAAGGGATATGATGTATAGTAAGTGACTATCTGGGTCATATGTGATGTTACCTAAGTGATGTCTTTATTCTTTAATATTCAAGAGAGGAATACCATAAATTAATAAATTAATCCATCATTGTGTATACTTAATTGCCTTGTATTCACCTTTCGTTGTGAGTACAAGACAATTAAAATATAATTGAAAAGTGGTAAATTGATTAATTGAAAATGCATGAAATAACAGCTGTAGGTTGCCAACCAGCAATTCATTAAAATCATCAAAGTATGTGAGTGATATCTTATTTAAAGATATAGACAGAATTGCACCTTCTGCAGTGATTCATTTATTTATCTGTAGTAGCCCTTTAAAGAGACTAAAACATTACAATGTACATAATTGATACAACAAAATCAGATGATTTACCTTACTCAGGGGGTTTACCTTCAAGAAACTTCTCCACTAGAGGGAGACACAACCATCTAGATGGAGGTACATGTTAGCCTTTCAGACAGTAATTCGTTTTACTACAATACCTGTCATGTTCACGTGTGTCAAATCCTAATCCTAGGATCTTATTTGTGGACTTTAGTTCTGTATTTAATACCGTAATCTCCTACAAACTTGTCAATAAGTTGAGCAACCCAGGTCTGGACACTTCTTCCTGCTCAAGGGTCATAGATGTGCTCTTGAACAGACAAGAGTGCAGGCCTGAGAACCCAATGCTCTTCACTCTCCTTATTGTATAATTAAATTTGCTGATGACCACAATAGTTGGACTCATTTCAGATGATGAGGAGGTGGCCTAAAGCAATAAGGTGGAACACTTTGGTTGAGTGGTGCAAAGACAACAGCCTGGTCCTAAATGTCACCAAGACAAAGAAGGCCATCATAGTCTTCAGAATAACTAAGAAGACAGACCACCTCTTCCTCCACATTTATAGAGAAGTAGAGGAATGTGTGCAGAGTATCAAGTGCTTTGAAGTTTACACAGGCAAACAGGTAAGTAATAGAATTGGCAGGTGAAAGGGAGACCTTGAGCAAGCCTGGACTTTGACCTGGAATTCCGCTACTTGCAGTGTGTCACCTGTCAAATGCACCTCAGTACTCATATACAGGTGGGTAGCACTGTGGGCACAGTGGTTGGTGCTGCTCCCTTACAGATCCGGTGCCTTGGGTTTGACTTGCTATAGTCTGCATGGAGAATGCTGCATGGGGATCTAACCCAGGTCTTCAAAATTTTCAAAGGCATCAACAAAGTAGATATCCGGTCGAATTCTTTTGACTAAATGGCCAACCACGTAGGAGAGGACACCAATGGAAATAAAAGGGAATTGCATTAAGAACTGAAGCCAAGAAGCACTTTTTTAATCAATGAGTTGCAGGAATCTGAAACAAAAGAGCTGACGTGGTTCCGGAATGCTTAACAGAGACTCTGCTTCCAAAGGTATCTGAAACACACCCAATTTTGTCAAGAACTCCTAGTGAACTTTTACAAGAACAACACCGACAGCATCCTCTCCCATTGTTTGACTGTGTGGTATGCCAAATGCACGGCTGCTGAGCAGAAGGATCTGCATCATGTGATGAAGGTGGCTCAGCGAATTGTTGAGACGAGTGTCTCTCATCTGGACAGTGTCTATGGCAGCTGGCAGAAGAAGAAAGCTAACAATATCAGCAAAGACACAAGCCAGCCTGGACATACCCTGTTTGATCCACTACCATCTGGTAGGTGGTGTAGGGAAATCCGATCCCACACAAACAAACAAAATACCTTGGCCACCATTACCCCCATGCCCAGCTTCCGAGAGCTGATTTAAACCCCAGCTTGAACTGTTAATAAACACACACACAATTCAGTCCCCAAAAGTTGATCTATTTATCTATTTAGTTATTTTTTAACAGCTGTTTCGGTTAGGTGCATTGGCAATCCTAAATTGTCCCTAGTGTGTGGGTGTGTGTGTGTGCATGTACCCTGTGATGGGTCGGCACCCTGCCCGGGGATTTGTTCCTGCCTTGCACCCTGTGTTGGCTGGGATTGGCTCCAGCAGACCCCCGTGACCCTGTATTAGGATAATAGTGGGTTGGATGATGACTGACTGACTGATTGCTCTTTCTTTTGTATATATCTAAATTTTAGATATTTTCTTTTTATAAATTGCTGCTTTCATGGCAGATGTCATACCAAGTATAATTACAAATAAAGATTTCTAATATTTCTAATTTTGAAGATCACATATCAAAAGTAGTTTAACTGAAGAGACAGACAGAGAGAGCCCACTGTGTGACATGACACTCTCATGACCACTGCTTTTTAAAGCCCACTTATTCAGTTAGGTAAAAAGTACCTGTTTTGTCTTGGTAGAATATTATTTTACTCTACTTTCCCCTTTTGTATTATTAATATTATGATATGTGGTCGGCCGTTCATCCCGGCCAATACCCCCAGGCCACCAGGTCTCTCATAGGGAGACCCAAACTGTGAACAAACCCCAGATTAAACAGGAGATTACAAAAATAAAAAAGGGGTCTTCTGACAAGTTGGAAAAGGGTTTGGAAAGCTCAAGGGCGGCTGAAAAATCCTCCTCAGCGGAGAAAAGGGTGGAGCCAGATGTTCCAAGGGGCTTCCAGTCTAACAGAGAGAGACTACCGAGGGGACCGCGGCTGTGCTATGAATGCCACAGGCTGGGCCACGGATGGAGAAGTTGTCTTAGGAGGACAGGGGATCAAAATATTTACTCTTATACTGTTCCTCCTAGGTTTGCACGGGAGTGTCAGCAAGATCGCCGAGGTCCACCTTTTGGATCACCTTGGAGGAAGATGTCCCTCACGGGGCTGGACGCTCCAAACCATGTTTTTTTTCGCTGGGAGGAGGGTACTGTGATATGTGGCCGGCCGTTCATCCCGGCCAATATCCCCACGCTGCCAGGTGGAGCCCTCCCTGCACCATGGAGGTGCCCCGAATGCCAGCAGGTAATTCTGGACAATGCAGTTTTTATCCCCAACCCTGCTGGATGCCATGGGGGCCGCTAGGGGACGCTGCAGGGAGGAACAAGGATTATTTGCCCTATGCCCCGGAATTACATCCAAGTCACATGAACAGGAGGAATGACGTTCTTCCGGGGTGAAGAAAAAGGATTTTTATCTGACCCGGAAGTGTTCTTAGTCACATGGACAGAGAGGGCGAAACACTTCCGGGTCAAGGACTATAAAAGGACTGTGGGAAATCCCAGACATAGAGCTGAGCTGGGTGGAAGGGTGGCAACGCGTCTGGGAGTGGAGGATTGTATTGATTGGTTATTGTATTGATTATTGGTTTATTATATGAGTATTGTGGAGTGTAGGTGCTTTGGGCACTTTAATATTGTCCAAATAAATAATTATTGGACTTTTACCTGGTGTCTGAAGAGTGGTCTGAGGGTTCAAGGGGTTGAGAGGACCACAAACTGTCACAATATGTAGCCTTTGTCAGAATGCCTCAGATCTCCCAGGCTTACCACTGTTTATAAGGTATTATAGCATATAACTTCTCTTCACCTTCCCTTCTACATCTATAACCTCAGGCAATTAGGTGTAGTAAAAGACAAGCAGGAGTTAAGTTACAATTTAAACAATGTATTATTAATAATATTCATGAATAATAACAATATGCAAAGTACATTTGAATATTGTCAACCATACAACCTGATAAATGGTGATGTGTAGCTACAGGCTGCACACAGACTTATTAGTTACTTAGAATGTCTCTAGTTAAGGCATCATTTGTGGTCAGCTTTCTTCAGAGCAGGCTGCATGCCTGTCTCAGTATGGCTGCCGAGCTGTGCTCTTCATTGTGTTGTCCTTTTTAGCTTATGCATCAGTTTGGTAAGAGAGAGAGACTGAGGGAGTGAGCAAATTTATAGATTTTCTGTCCAACCCCTAGAGCCAATAGGACATTGTGGTACATAAAGGCTTCTGATACAAGCCAGTTTCAAACAGCCATACTTCAGACCAATGGGGGGAATAGAACATCCTAACACCTGCCATCCCCCAAAACCATATGTTAAGGTAAAGCTTGGCAGTTAGGCAGCCTGGCTTTGTGTGGGGGTTGACTGAGAGACTTTAGCAGAGAAACACTTGCCATAATGGATTGAGGCACTTCCCCCCCCAACCATATCGTAAAATTCAAAGAGACCCATTTAAAAAGGGGGGGTGGGTAAACATGAATGTTTCTCACTAATGTAACACTAATATTACATTGCTTTGCTTAAGTTACAAATAAAGATATACAAAATATTTATCAAGTTGTATGCAAAATTTCATATCACAACAATACCCCTTAGCTCAAGTGTATTAGCTGGGGTTTTGTACCTTAGTACCCAAGGTCCCTGTGTGATGATGTGAAAACTGCGGGGAGGACACAACACAGTTTCTCAAATGATGACAACTGGGTGCTCGTCATCACATTATCAATTCAGTAGTCTGAGGCTCATTTGGATAGAGGAGTAAGCTGGGTAAGTGTGCCAGTGCTTTCTAACTCAGATGCTCAGGGTTTGTGTCCAGCCTCTTCAGGTTGTAGTGGTGCTACTGGGGAATGAAACTTCAACTCCCAGCAGTCCCTGTGGTGGCTCTGATTGGTCGTCTGCTGGGGGTGGAGGGGCTGCTGGGCACAAGAAGGCCAGCACAACATTGGGGGCCAGTTATACAGAGAAAAAATGTCTTTTGTGTTTCGTGTCTGAAGTTGCCTATATACTTGCCTTCCTGTTTGATACTTGTGGATTCTTGTTTTGTCCTGGATAGTCTCCTGTTTTGGGTGTATGGACTGTCTGCATGAGGACTATCTGAGAATTTGTTGTCCATTCACATGTCATAATCTCATTAGAAAATACCGGTAGGAATGATCTTAACATTCATATACATTGTGCTGGTCTCTGGACTATCTACCTTCATCATTTCATTTCATCAGTTGCCGTTTTCATGGACTTCATAGTGTGTGGCTTTTGTTATTGGTTTGTTATTGTTGAGGGGAACAGTGGTGGGATCATTGTAGTTTTATATATTTCATTTATTATCATTTAATACATTTTTTAATTTCTGTTTTATTACCTGTTGTTTTATTTGTCTCTTTGAGGGAGTGTGTGTGAGTCGGGCCAAGGCTTGGTACGTTCCTGGGATCCCCACCTAAAAAATAAATAAATCACCGTCTTTGGGCAATGTGAATCTTAGCTGGGTTTTAGTCTGCTACAAGGTGAGGATGTGAAATGGAAGAAGCAGGACCACAAGTGATTTCTCACCAGTTGTAGGGTGCTTTATATAATGGCACAGGGCTTGGCTACCCAAATATATGATGAACATGAAAATGAAGTTATGCATATAGAGTTTTTTGGTAGATCATGAACCTGTGTGCGAGGCCGCAATTGGCACCTTCAGCTTTAAGAATCATTGACATTTTCAGGGATGCCTGATACCACAATCCTCATAAAGAATTTCAGATTGTAGCAGATTTCATGCTACAGTGCTTACAAGCCATTCTGTGGGATTTAAGTAGCTTTATATTGGTTACAGTCCCAGTGATTTGCTCAAAGCTACATTGTCCTACGGGGCATGCAATATGTGAGCGATCTAATTGTTTTAAATTATAAATCTACTGTCTTCTAGCTACTTGTACTTTAGTCGGTTAGCATGTGATTAAGAGGGCAGAATAGTTTAGCTTAAGGGTCTCCCATTCAGAGCAGAAAAATGTGTCTATCTCAACAGTTCTGCATGGTAGGGCTACCAAATATGCCATTGCACTGCTAAGGTCAATTTTCTGTATAAGAAGTCCTGCAAAAAAAAAATTACCAATATTTCCCATGCAAACAGGCATATTTGTTGATGCTGATTCCACACATTTCTAGGGGCTCAAGTTCAAATGCACTGCACCTTCTGTGTGGAGTAGTCATGTTCTCCTGGTGTTTGTAACAATTTTCACTTGGGGCTCCTTATTTCACCCAAATCTTAATTTTACATTGGCCCATCGGGAGTATGTGTATTTAAGTGTATATGTGTTTGTGTGAGTGAGTGTACCCTGCAATGAACAGATGCCCCTTCCAGATGTGGTACCCTAACATCTGCCAGGTTCAAACTCCCTGTGACTCTACTTTGAAATAATCTGGTTCAACAAATAAATGAATGAATGCATAAGCACACACACCACTGCTGGCATAATATGTGAATAAACGTATGAAAAAATGTTCATGGTGTTTACAGCTTATAAGACAATACAATAAATGTGTAATCTCCTTGAGGTTCAAAGGCTATTCTTTTATATTTAGGAAACTTTGTTTTGTATGTCAATGAACGAATTACAAGTCATTACGATGTTATATTATTTTCCGATGAAATCAGACACTCTCGCCGCTACCCATCTGAAGAGCA
Source organism: Erpetoichthys calabaricus (assembly GCF_900747795.2). Lineage (NCBI taxonomy): Eukaryota > Metazoa > Chordata > Cladistia > Polypteriformes > Polypteridae > Erpetoichthys > Erpetoichthys calabaricus. The sequence continues at coordinate 315,462,113 of NC_041395.2, forward strand.
AAGAAAGAAGATTTAATAGAAAAACTTAAAGTAATCTCTTAAAAATATCAAAGCATTCAAAAGGTTAGCAGAGGCTCAGCATAGTTAATAAACCAAGAACACTATTAAGGGCTGCCAGATTGTAAAAACCTTAAGTGAATTTTAATGTTCTAACTTTATGGAAAATAGGATGTGTTTTTCCCATTATGTTATAGCAGGTGTGTTTGGATTCTTTCAACTGAGAGGGAGACATAAAGCGGTGTCCTAGCAGTGTAGCAGAAGTCATCACAATAGATTGTTCACTGTAACAAAATGGAGTGCTCTGGAGCAGATCGAGTTTGGTACAGTCCAGTAAAGGGGAAGCAAGGGTAATGTATTGTACAAAACCAAATATACTGCTAGTCGTACTATTAATATTGTCACATGGACAGAGTCTCACTTATCATTGCTCACGTGAGCATTGAAGTCTCCCAGCAGTACGAGGGATCCCCAGAAGGTATGCCCTCTAGCACCCCCTCCAGGGACTCCAAAAAGGGTGGGTATTCCAAACTGCTGTTTGGTGCATACTCACAAACAACAGTTAGGACCCATCCCCCCACCCAAAGTCGGAGGGAGGCTACCCTCTCGTCCACCGGGGTAAACCCCAATGTACAGGCTCCAAGTTGAGGGGTAATAAGTATGCCCACACCCGCTCAGCGCCTCTCACCGGGGGCAACTCCAGAGTGGTACAGAGTCCAGCCCCTCTCAAGGAGATTGGTTCCAGAGTCCAAGCTGTGCGTCGAGGTGAGCCCGACTGTATCTAGCCGGAACCTCTCAACCTCCCGCACAAGCTCAGGCTCCTTCCCCTTCAGAGAGGTGACATTCCACGTCCCAAGAGCCAGCTTCTGTAGCCAAGGATCAGACCGCCAAGGGTCCCCGCCTTCGCCCACCACCCAACTCACACTGCACCCGACCTCCTTGGCCCCTCCCATAGCTGGTGAGCCCATCGTGTTGTCGGACTTGCAGCCACATGCCTTGGACACTCGGGTGAAGAGAGGGGCGGAGCTGTCAACTGATCACCACCTGGTGGTGAGTTGGCTTCGATGGTGGGGGGAGGATGCCGGTCAGGCCTGGTAGGCCCAAACATGTAGTGAGGGTCTGCTAGGAACGTCTGGCAGAGCCCCCCGTCAGAAGTAGATTCAATTCCCACCTCCGGCAGAACTTCGACCACATCCCGAGGGAGGTGGGGGACATTGAGTCCGAATGGGCCATGTTCCGTGCCTCTATTGTTGAGGCGGCTGACCGGAGCCGTGGCCGTAAGGTGGTCGGTGCCTGTCGTGGAGGCAATCCCTGAACCTGTTGGTGGACACCGGCGGTGAGGGATGCCATCAAGCTGAAGAAGGAGTCCTACAGGACTTTTTTGTCCTGTGGGACTCTGGAGGCAGCTGATAGGTACCGGCAGGCCAAGTGGAATGTGGCTTTGGTGGTTGCTGAGGCAAAAACTCTGGCATGGGAGGAGTTTGGGGAGGCCATGGAGAACAACTTTCGGACGGCTTCGAGGAGATTCTGGTCCTCCGTCCGGCATCTCAGGAGGGGAAAGCAGTGAAGTGTCAACACTGTATATGGTGGGGATGGTGTGCTGCTGACCTCGACTCGGGACGTTGTGGGTTGGTGGAGGGAGTACTTCGAAGACCTCCTCAATCTCACTAACATGCCTTCCAATGAGGAAGCAGAGCCTGGGGACTCTGAGGTGGGCTCCCCCATCTCTGGGACTGAGGTCACCGATGTGGTCAAAAAACTCCTTGGTGGCAGGGCCCCGGAGGTGGATGAGATACGCCTGGAGTTCCTCAAGGCTCTGGATGTTGTAGGGCTGTCTTGGTTGACACATCTCTGCAGCATCGCATGGACATCAGGGACAGTGCCTCTGGATTGGCAGACCGGGGTGGTGGTCCCCATCTTTAAGAAGGGGGACCGGCGGGTGTGTTCCAACTACAGAGGGATCACACTCCTCAGCCTCCCTGGAAAAGTCTATTTGGGGGTTCTGGAGAGGAGGGTCCGTTGGATAGTTGAACCTCGAATTCAGGAGGAACATTGTGGTTTTAGTCCTGGTCGCGGAACAGTGGACCAGCTCTACACACTTAGCAGAGTCCTGGAAGGTGCATGTGAGTTTGCCCCAACCAGTCTACATGTGGACTTGGAAAAGGCCTTCGACCGTGTCCCTCGGGGAATTCTGTGGGGGGTTCTCCGGGAGTATGGGGTAATGGAGCCCCTGATAAGGGCTGTTCAGTCCCTGTACAACCGGTGTCAGAGTTTGGTCCGCATTGCCGGCAGTAAGTTGAACCCGTTTCCAGTGAGAGTTGGACTCCGCCAGGGCTGCCCTTTGTCATCGATTCTGTTCCTAACTTTTATGGACAGAATTTCTAGGCGCAGCCAGGGTGTTGAGGGGATCCGGTTTGGTGGACTCAGGATTGGGTCACTGCTTTTTGCAGATGATGTTGTCCTGTTTGCTTCATCAGGCCTTGATCTTCAGCTCTCTCTGGATCGGTTTGCAGCTGAGTGTGAATCGGCTGGGATGGGAATCAGCACTTCCAAATCCGAGACCATGGTCCTCAGCCGAAAAAAGGGTGGAGTGCCCTCTCAGGGTTGGGAGTGAGATCCTGCCTCAAGTGGAGGAGTTCAAGTATCTTGGGGTCTTGTTCACGAGTGAGGGAAGAATGGAGTGTGAGATCGACAGGCGGATCGGTGCGGCGTCCGCAGTAATGTGGGCTCTGCATCGGTCTGTCATGGTGAAAATGGAGCTGAGCTGTAAGGCAAAGCTCTCAATTTACCAGTCGATCTATGTTCCTACCCTCACCTATGGTCATGAGCTATGAGTAGTGACCGAAAGAATAAGATCGCGAATACAAGCTGCTGAAATGAGTTTCCTCCGCAGGGTGTCTGGGCTTTCCCTTAAAGATAGGGTGAGAAGCTCAGTCATCCGGGAGGTGCTCAGAGTAGAGCCGCTGCTCCTCCGCATCGAGAGGAGTCAGATGAGGTGGCTCGGGCATCTGATCAGGATGCCTCCTGGACACCTTCCTGGTGAGGTGTTCCGAGCACATCCAACCGGAAGGAGGCCCCGGGGAAGACCCAGGACATGCTGGAGGGACTAGTTCTCCCGGCTGGCCTGGGAACGTCTTGGGATTCTCCCGGAAGAGCTAGAAGAAGTGGCCGGGGAGAGGGAAGTCTGGGCATCTCTGCTCAAGCTGCTGCCCCCACGTCCCGATCTTGGATAAGCGGAAGAGGATGGATGGATGGATGGACATGGACAGAGTACAGTGAAATTCGTACTTATGTACTGTAAGTGCCAGGCAGGATTATCCACCATTCTGCCCAGGAGAAAAAGGGGACCCTTGCTGAAAAAGGAAGCCATAATAGAAGAACAGTGATGGACTGGCATTCTGTCTGGAATGGGTATGGGACCCTTAACAAGACAGAAGGACAAAACAAATGTTCCTATTTTGGAATATGTTTATTCCCATTCGACTATATGGCAGCATCCAAGGTCCTTAGTAACCATGGGACACCTGCAGGGCATTATGGGATTAGTAGTGCAGTGAGTCATGTTCAGCCAGCATTTTCCCCTTGGCTGTTGTTCACAGTTGTGTTTCTTGTCTGTCTTGTTTAATTTTGAATTATTTAATTGTATTAATGCGTATTTTATTTATTACTAGGGGGTTTCAACCCCCTGCTCGCTTTGCTCACCAACCCCCGCCGGCCTGCGCTACGCGCCAGCCACTTCGCATATCTGCCACTCGCTTATGTGGATTTCATTTTTACCAAACAACAGAACTTTTAATTCTCACGGATACGCCTCTTCACTGGGAAGAAACATTACTTTTCCCTGATGGCAACATGAATTAGACAATCTACAAGTTTCCGACTTAAAGTTTAAATCTGAACAATATATTCAATTTCTTTTTGCTGTTCCGTTATTTCACAGAGTATAATTTCTGTTTGTTTGCGCTAATGTGAACTTTGCTATCAATTTTTTGAGACTTTTGAATTTTCGTACTTTCATTATCTCTAACCTGCTCTGCATGTGTATCGCACCAACGTTTTTGAATTCTTTGCGACATTCTACTTTTTCTTCTACTCTATGTCTTTTATTTGCGGCCCCAGGCATGGTTAAATCTATTGGCACAAAGTCTCGTCTTGCGGGACGTGAAAGTATCGCTCTGAAAAAAATCATGTCTCTCGCAGGCTAAAAAGTCTCTTCTCATCCCAGGATTTTTTTATTATAATAGAGAGATGTATATTGTTTTGTGTGGTATGTTAGAAAAGGGGGAGAGCCCTAGTTATGTCTGCATTTTGGTCTCCAGGCTACAAAAAAGGACATAGCAGCACTAGAAAAGGTCCATAGAAAAGCTGAGTCCAGGGCTACAGGGGAAGAATTTTGAGGAAACATTAAAAGAACTGAGACTATTCAGTTTAAGCAAAAGAAGATTAAGAGGTGACATGATTGAAGTGTTTAAAATTATGAGGGAATTAGTCCAGTGGATCGAGACTGTTATTTTAAAATGAGTTCATCAAGAACACGGGGGCACAGCTAGAAATTTGTTAAGGGTAAATTTCACACAAACATTAGGAAGTTTTTCTTTACACAAAGAATGATAGACACTTAGAATAAGCTACCAAGTAGTGTGGTAGACAGTAAGACTTTAGGGACATTCAATACTCAACATGATGTTTTTCTAGAAGAGTTAAATACACAGGACTGGGCGAGCTCTTTTGGACTGAATGGCCTGTTTTTTGTTTAGATGGTTCTAATGTTCTAATGCCCCTTTTGCTTTTTGGGTGTCCCACAAGGGGGTGTGGCTACCTGCCCATCACCACTAGCAATGGGCCTCCACTGCTATTTAAGGGAGGGTCTTCCCATGATTCCTTGCAGTTCATTGAATGCACTAGGGAGAAGAGAGTTCTTGTGAGTATCTGTGTTTTTGCTGTTGGTAATTGAATTTCTGCTTTGTTTTTGGATTCTTTATTGGGACTCTGTTACTGATTTTTTGAACCTCTGCTCTGCCTTGACTATGGTTTTTGGATACTCTGTTGGGTTTTCTGTGTTTACCCTTGCCTTTTGTGCAATTTTGTGTGCTCTTTGGAGCTTTGTGCCTGCCCAGGTTTTGTTATCAAGCTCTGTCTTGGCCCTTTGGGTATCTAGATGTGGGGTATTTTGACATTTTTTCCCCTCTACTAGGCAATTTGGGAAGTGTTTTTGCCAGCTGTGCTTTCAGGACTCAAGCAGTTTCAAGACAGTCAGCCCTGCCAGGTCCCGTGGGTGTTGTGGGGATTCATGATCGCTGTTTTACGGGGCTTCCATTTGGCCATGAAGTGCTTCCATCGGGCTATGCACGGGCACTGGAAGTACTCCCAAGTCAAAAATAAAAGGAAGCCATCCAGCCTCCTCCAGTTGGCTCAGAGTCAGGAGGAAGGAAAGCAGCAATCATTGGAGGGAGGTGGATGGAGAGAGATGGAAGGAAGAAGAATTTGATTATAATTATGACTTGTGCAACCTTAGAAGAAACCCTTGTGAGGTATTTTGATAATAAAAACCTCTGTTTTGAAACCGTGTCTGTATTTGCGTTGGTTGTGTCCTGGAGTTGGGACTCGGCGGTGCCCCCTATCTGTCACAGTACGTAATAAACAACCTACAACATGTCAGCACTTTCTGCTGATGCAATAACTTGGGTGTATTTAAAAGCTGAACTTCATTCTATTTAATTTTCTTCTTCTTCTTCTTTCGGCTGCTCCTGTTAGGGGTTGCCACAGCAGATCATCTTCTTCCATATCTTTCTGTCCTCTGTATCTTGTTCTGTTACACCCATCACCTGCATGTCCTCTCTCACCACATCCATAAACCTTCTCTTAGGCCTTCCTCGTTTTCTCTTGCCTGGCAGCTCTATCCTTAGCATCCTTCTACCAATATACCCAGCATCTCTCCTCTGCACATGTCCAAACCAACACAATCTCGCCTCACTGACTTTGTCTCCCAACCATTCAACCTGAGCTGACCCTCTAATGTCCTCATTTCTAATCCTGTCCATCCTCATCACACCCAATACAAGTCTTAACATCTTTAACTCTGCTACCTCCAGCTCTGTCTCCTGCTTTCTGGTCAGTGCCACCGTCTCCAACCCATGTAACATAGCTGGTCTCACTACCATCCCATTTTATTTAATAGAAAACATTTAATAAAAATCAACTTAAATGATGTGCTTCTTATATTTCTAATGATACGGGTGGGTAATACAATTAATTCACACCCCTTCACTTTCTGAACATGTCATTCTGTTTAGATTTAATTTTAAATGGATACATTGCCATTTTTCCATCAATCTACTTTCGATAACCCATAATGACAAACTGAAAAAACAGGGTTTTCTGGACGGTTTACAAATTCAACTGAAATCTCTCATTCATGTCAGAATTTTAATTTTTTTTGAGATGTGGTCTAGAACGTGATAGGAGTCCACCTGAGGCAAATTTAACTGATTGCCCCATTGTTTAGAAAGGAAGACACATATGTCTATATGGTCCCATAATTCACGCTGCATGTCAGGACAAAAACCAAGCATGAAATCCAAGAAACTATTTGTAGACAACCACAATCAAAGTGTGGTGAGGTGTAGATCAGGGGCAAGGGGATAAAACCATTTCTAATGCTTTGACTGTTCCAAGCAGCACAGTGGCTTCTATAATTGTGAAATGGAAGACGTATGGAATGACCACAACTCTTCCTATCGTTAATTTGAGTAACTGGGCAAGAAAGGCCACAGTCAAAAACTAGATGAAGAGCCCAATAATCACTCTAACAGAGCTTTAGATGTCCTCTGCTGAGAAGAGAAAACCTGTCGGGACAATGACCATCTCAACACCATTCCATCAATTTATGGGTAGAGTGGATAAGTCCCACTTGGAGTTTGCCAAACAGCATTTAAGGGGACTCTAACAGCATGAGGAAAAAGAGTTCAGTCATCTGATGAGACAAAAATTGAACTGCTGCGGCAGAACTCTCGGCACTATGTCTGGTGAAGACCGGGCACTGTTCATCACCTGCCTAATATCACCCCTATTTTGGAAGCATGCTGATGGCAGCATCGTGCTATGAAGGGGCTTCTCGAGCGGCAGAAACAGGGAGACCGTCAGAAATGGTGGAGGATGAATGCAGCCAAATACAGAGAGGTCCTTGAAGAAAACCTGCTTTAGAGTGCACACAAACCCAGACTGGGGGTGAAGGTTTACTTTTCAGAATGACAATTACCCACTAGCATAGAGCCAAGACAACACTAGTGTGGCTTCAGGACAAGTCTCTGAGTGTTCTTGACTGGCCCAGTCAAAGCCCAGGCTTAAACCCAGAACATTTGTTGAGAGACCGTGAAGGTGGCAGGTTTACAGATGCTTCCCATCCAACTATGAGAGGATTTGACAAGAACAATGGGGGTAAACTGCTGAAATCCCCAGATGTGCAACGCTTGTAGAGACATTCTCAAGGTTTCACTTTTCTGTCATGGGATATCAAGCATAAAATGATTGGAAAAATGGCAAATTTATCCATTTAAAATTAAATTTATGACACAATAAAGTTTGCAGAAAATCAAGGGTCTTAATGCTTTTTGAAACTACTATAAGACAATCAATGTTACAATCTAAGGGGCAGGGGGTGAATGAAAGGATCAAACAACACAAAGAAGAAAGAAAACAATGAATGCTGTGCACCTCTGGACCTTGCTAAACAAGTCTGGGATAACTACCCAAGAATCCATCCATCCATCCATCCATCCATCCATCCATCCATCCATCCATCCATCCATTATCCACCGCTTATCCGAGGTCAGGTCGCGGGGGGCAGCAGCCTAAGCAGGGAAGCCCAGATCTCCCTCTCTCCCGGCCACCTCCTCCAGCTCCCTCTGCCAGCGGGAGATATAATCCCTCCAGCGTGTCCTGGGTCTGCCCCGTGGCCTTCTCCCAGTGGGGGCATGCCCAGAACACCCCCCCAGGGAGGCATCCAGGGGGCATCCTAACCAGATGCCCGAACCACCTCAACTGACTCCTCTCAATGCGAAGGAGGCAGCACTCTATTCCGAGTCTATCCTGGATAACTGAACTCCTCACCCTGTCTCTAAGGGAAAGTCCAGCCACCCTGCGGAGAAAACTAATTTCGGCCACTTGTATCCGCGATCTTGCTCTTTTGGTCACTACCCAAAGCTTGTGGCCATAGGTGAGGGTAGGAACATAGATCGACCTGGTAAATCGACAGCCTCGCCTTTTGGCTCAGCTCTCTTTTCACCACGACGGACCATTGCAGAGCCCGCATTACTGCGGATAGCCGCACCGATCCGTCTGTCAACCTCCCGCTCCATTCTTCCCTCACTCGTGAACAAGGACCCCGAGATACTTGAACTCCTCCACTTGAGGCAGTACTGCGTTCCTTCCTTCCTTCATTCCAAACTTCCTCTACCTCAATACACGCCATTTCCTTGTCCTTCTTCTCCTCACCAGGTGAGCCCACAACTCTGTTCATCTCCTGACTCCAGACTCAATTCAATGAGGAGTAGTGCTGCCCACTAGTTGCCTGGGGAATTATTACTCCCATAATGCTCAGTATCAACCAATCTGCTGGCATGGCGTCCCAACAAGGGGCCTCATGCATAACGCATGAGAATTCGCACTATAACATGACGTAAGCACAAAAGCCGAAATGTGCTTACGCACAGAAAAATCCAGATGCATAAATCTGTGCGTTCACCAACTTCCACGTTCTTCCACTACATAAAGTCAGTGTGAAAAGTAACGCTCGTGCACGCACCTGCTGTCCCGCCCCAACTCCTCCCAGAATTATGCCTCTTTGAATATGCAAATCAATATAAATAGCCCTTAAGCTCAGCGTTCTGTGAAAAGGCAATGGCAAAAGTACGAGATAAAAATAGAAGAATTTCAGCGAATACCAAATGGAGGCAAAGAAAAATGTACTATTTGTTGGTTTAAACAGTTATATAAGCAACAAAAGGAAGCTGATCGAGTGACATAGCGTGTCGGAGAAACTCGAAAGCTCAAAGTTCACAAAGTCGCACAGTGCCCGAAATAAAAAAGAAGTTGTAACATATCAAAGTCGGCGTGAAAAGGCGACTCGTAGCCCACCGTCTGAGTGTCATATGAAAAGCTTATTAGGGTACAGTGAAGAAAAAAAAGGCACACAGTGTGAAAAAAAGCATGAAATGTCAACTTTAATCTTGAAATATCCACTTTAATCACATAGTTTATTTTGTCATTCAAATAGAACATCATAAACTTCATCTTAAAATCGTTTAATTTACTAGTATCTCAATCCCATCGTAACTAAAGTAGCACGTTAAATGCTTTGTTTTGTATTTGATCTTCTATGTGCTCTATGTGCCTGAGTCACTACGTGCTCTTCCTCCGACAGGACACAGAATCCATTACATTCGTAATATTACAGCTCTCTGAATAATTAAAATACTGAGAAGTATACGTGATATCATTTTCATGATGATATGAGTTAAAGCATGTTATTAAACATGGGGACACAGTGGAGCAGTGATTGTTCATGTCTTACGCAAGATGCTCGCTGCGCCATGCGCGACCTTCGATGAAATGTTTTATTACAGCAGTACTGTCTTTTTCAAACGTACTAACCCCCAAATCCTGTCCTTACTTTTCTTTCTCCAAATACCCAATCTCCACACAATCAGCTCTGTAATAGACGTTAAGCCATTTGTAAGCTTAGAATGCTGATTCTTCAAAACTTTTAAGGAACATCGAAATATCTTTGTAATGTTTAATTATTCTATCCATCTATCCTTCTAGTGTCGCGCCAGCCACAGCATGAATACAGCGTGAGGCAGGAACAAACCGTGAACGAAGCTCAAGTTTCTCGGTAGCGCTACGGCACCATGTAGTTAAAGTTTTATCTGTATAATATAATAAATATATTTTGCTGCATTTCATCTTAAAAATGATATCGTCATCATATGTAAATATGCGCTTTATAAAGTGGTTCAGATTGTGCAATATTATAACTGTATCATAAGTACAATTACCTCATGGTAATTTGCAAGTACAAACAGTTCTACAAGGAGCACTTGATGGACTGATTGAGTGTGTGTTTAGAGTTCTTGGGATGAAACTGTTTGTGAACCGCGAGGTCCGAACAGGAAAGGGCTCTGAAGCATTGGTCAGATGAGAGCAGTTCAAATAGCGAATGGCTCAGGCAGCGTCTGCTTGATGCTGTATACCGATAATTCTCTTTCCGATGGCTGTAGATCTGTGATTCACACTCAGATACAGTGATATAAATAATCCGAGTGGTGCAGTGAGAGTAATATGGAAAAAGATGATCCACTGTGGCAACCACTAACAGGAGCAGCTGACAGAAGAAGAAGAAGGTGCAGTGAGAGTAACAACGCTAAAGCAGTTATGGTATTTAGAATAGTTTGACCATTCTGTGGACCATATTGTTACAGGTTAATTACAATTAGATGCATTAAACTAATAAACAATATGCGGTTAATTCCAGTGTATTTATAAAGCCACGTCAGGGATGTGGATCTAAAAAAGAAAGGGAAACCACACAGGAACAGTAGCACTGCTTTGACGCTGGGTGCTGCCAGTCTGCAAAACCAAGCAGAGAACTTGCGTACGACAGGGTATGAGCTACCGTGGAAATGTGCATGGCTTTACGCCAAGTTTAGGTTTTATACACTGCGATTTGAGTGTGGAAACGTTCTTACGCAACATTTCTGCGCGTATGCACCGTTTATACATGAGGCCCCAGGTCTGGAGTTTGTATTGAATTGTACACTGGTTCACTTTCCTTCCCTACAGGACATCCAGGACATCATTAGAGGAAGTTAGAGAAATACTGCCTCTGTATCTACATTCATATTGGAAACAAATCAGTCAAGGTTATACCCACATTGAAATAATGAAAATAAAGTCAACCTGCAGAGTGGGAATCACCTTTACTTATTTTTCCATCAGTCAGGAGACATTATAAAATGTCCTTCCATACAATTTCGTTCCTGTTTCCCCTAACTACTTTTAACATTGATGTCCCATTGAGGACTAACTCAAAAATGCTCTTAGAGGAATAGTACAGAAGTTCATTTCTGCCTGTTCTTCTTCCATCCAGTTTCACAGTCAGACTGTCATTTTTCCCTCTAATTGATCTCATTGTTTCATTTGCTGTTTTTTTTCTCTTCTTTTATTCCACTTTCAGAAAAGTGCAGTAGCGTGAAATTTTCATTGTAAGAGATATTTGTATTTTTGCCATCGCTTTAAATGTGTAACTTTCTTTCATGTTCCTGTTAATTAACCTTTTTCTGTGGAGGCTTTCATCTTAATTCTATCCTAATAATGACAATAAACAATGAGGGTAGCAGAAATCTGAAAAGATTCTTGAAAGGACACAACTGCTTGAGTGTCAGACCACTAGTGTGCATATTAGTAAAGAATCGCTTAAATAACCAAAATGGTAAATGATAAGTTACCCCATGTAACATACATAAATTATCAGTTACACCCCAATAATATATTAGCAAAACTAGTTTAATAATAATATATTTTATTTATACAAAGGCACCTTTCTAAGCACTCAAGATCATGCTGTATTAATCATTTCTGTATTGTCATCAAACCACAGAAAGTAGGAAATAACATCTGGATTTTATTTAAATGATAAGTTTGGTATTTTGTCAGTTATTTCTGCTGTGGAAACCCGGAGCATGCACAGCCACCCCAGCCCGACACAGACAGGCAGAGACGTAGGTGCAACACATAAGACTCTTTATTTGTAGTGGGGAGACGCTTTTCTGTTGGTCCCCACAGCAGCACAGTACAAATAAGCACCAGCACCAGTACACAGTCCTCCTCCTCTTTCTTCTTCATCGTTTTCGTTGACGTCGTTGTCGTCATAATCATCATCATCCATCTCTCAGGCACGTTTCATCCCTCTTCCTCCCGACTCTGGCTCTCCAAATGCTCCTTTTATTCATCTCCTGGGGGTGCTCTAGGTGGCTCATCAGCGTTACCTAGAATCACTCCCAGGTGTGGTGGAAGTATACTGTAGGCATCTGCAACTCCCCCTGGTGGCCCCCACGGAACCTGGCAGGGTTGAACCAAACTGCAACTCCCAGCATGCCCTGCAAGAACCCGTGGTGCCACAGCAGCCCAGGAGGGCTACCCTCTAGCGTTTCCGGGGGAGAAAATATCCTGAATAAACTCTCTCCCCTGGGTCCATCCACTATTGAGTGGTATTCCGCCACAATGCACAGTCATGGTATACTGTATGTTAATAATTTGCTACATGAAATTGTGCTCTTAATTGAAGTTTTTTTATAAATTGTAAAAATAACACTTAGCCTGTTCTTGCATTTCCAAATGGAGATGAATGGGGCAGGGGTCCAAATATGAAAACAAAAGCCGTAACACATGTCGACCATTTTGTAGCAGCAAAGGTTTCGACTTAAGAAAGTAATGCCTTTTGTATTTGTAAGGCAGGTTTGTGACAGCAAACATAAACTTTAATATATTTTATCATAGATTATTGTTACTATTTCCTGAGAATTGAGCTTGGCAAAGGGGTAGGGTTGTAATAACTATAACCATTGATAAAATAACAATATCTATGAATAATTTTTAATGATTTTAGTTTAATGTGGCAAAAGATACTTAGTAGAACATGAGAACATAAATTTGACAAATGAGAGGAAACCATTCAGTCTATTGGGCTCGTTTGTTTAGTTAATAGCTGAGTTGTCCCAAAACCTCATCCAGAAACTTCTTAAAGGTGGTCAAGGTTTGTGCTTCAACAAAAAAAACCTTACATAGTTCCAATGTGGTGCTGAGGTGTCAGACAAGCAAGCAAGAAATGTGTCCTTACCTTGAGAAAATATGACCAAGAATCTGTGAGAAAATGTATTACTTCTAGTTTAATTTTGTTGTCACAAGCAAGCCACAGAAATGCAGAAGGCATGTTTTCTTAAATGAAAATAGTAGAAATATTTGGTAAATTTTGAGGGTTTGTTTTTGACTTCAAGACCCCAGTATCCATTAGCTCCATTATAAAACAAAAGAGCAAGTTAGCAATTTCTAAAAATGTAAAAATTATGTTTCAATTTTGGATGAAATTTCATGTGGAAAATGAATATAGTCATGCATCGATTTATGTCCAACGGAGTTCAGATAATTTGTACTTACAGCTGAGGGCCAGAGGATGAAAATGAGGTAATAATGTTTTAGAAATTGTCATATCCAACCATTACAGGTCACAAAGGCTTGTGACACACACAACCAATGGGAGTCAGTCTAAGGATTGAGAAATGGTAATAATGCCTTAACTCCCTCTTCCACATACCACCAGAAGGAAAGGCCAGCCAAGACTCTGCCCACTTTTAGTGATACAACACACCCTCCTGCAGACCCTCATTTCAGCCTGAGATCGCACCCTTATCTGTCCTATAAACCCCAAGCACTCCATTCTCCAGATTAGTTACTATTTTGGGTCAGTCTCTTGTGATTACTTGTTTTCTAAGATTACTTTGCTTGTTGGCGACAATATAGGGATGGACCCCCCAAACCTTTATCTGACTTCTTTGTTTCTTCCACAGGCTGTACACCTTTTGTTTATCACATGCTTGTGCCAGCGGTGCCCGCTACAGAGAATTCCAATCTGCATAGATCAAGTGACAGAAGTGGTGGTGGAGCTGCAGAGGTAGCAGTCTCTCAGCTCTCTTTCTTCCCGTACTGATGAAGCAACCAATAATTGGCCACAAACTAATAATAAGTAAAGCAAATAATATCATTGCACTCATAGAATTCCAGTCTTCGGGGTACCAATTGGTGATGCCACGCAGCAATATTTTGAAGTTGCGTTTCACACAACTGACATGTCTTTTTTCTTTGCGATCTTAGCAGATAGTTTGCAGTTTTTTCTTCCATGAAGAGGTAAATAACACCTTGTAAATAATAATCAATCTTTTGTTATTATTATTATTATTTCTTAGGGTCTCATATGTTTTCTGAACTTTAAGGTTTGTTTTGATTGTCTCTGCTCCATATGCTTAATTCTTATGTATCCAGCCCCCACCACCTTCCCTTATACTAGTGTTTTTTCAACATTTATGATGTCATGACCCAGTTTTGACTTTTTAAATTCATTGACAACCAACTAGCAGCAATAGCAAAATGTCCCCTTGGAAAAACAAATGTGATTGGGGATCTCCATTGGTGAAACAAGCTCACTAAGAAGGGAGGAAACATTTTGTACAGTGCTGTAGATCGCTTAAGTGATCCACTTGTGCACCAGTGACAAAGTGTTGCCTTACACAGACCCATCATGAGATCAGCAATACTTGAAGATTGATTTGTGCTATTCCATACCAGCAGTTAAAGAATGTGTCAGTGACCCACACCAGATCCATGGAGCCTCAATTGCAATGAATTGTACACTTTGTGACAGACACATCAAGATGGGTCCAGCAACAGACCTCCGCAGTTCTAAGATTCAGTAGCTCTGTTGGACAGCAAATTGAATTGCTGGTTTTTGTTGCTTGGTTTACTTGACTCAAGCCCTAGTCGTAACCTAAGTGTAACCAGGTGTTATCACTGACGTATAATATAAAGCACAAGCCTCCTCAATGGTGTAGACCTCTGGAGTTCCGCAATTCTGCAATCTGATACACAGCCAAATGGTCCCAAATGCTGCCATAAGTTGACACATGACTGTATATATCAGTTCGATATGATGATGTGGATCTATTGGCTTCATAAGATGGTGACCTCAGGTGCACACTGGGGTGATTTGTGGCCAAGTGTGAGTCTGAGGTCATGGTTCTCTTCTGGAAACAAGTGGAGTGCACTTTCCAGGTTGGGGAGGAGGCGTAGGCTACCTCAAAGTGGTGGAGTTTAAGCATCTGTTCACAAGTGAGGGAAGAAGGGAGTGAGTGATCAACCGGCAGAGTGGAGTGGCTTCAGCAGTTATGTGGACGTTGTACAAGTCAGTCAATGTGAGTTAAGCCAAAAGGTAAAGTTATTGATTTATTTCTACACTCATCTATGTCCATAAGCTTTAGCAACAAAAAGGGCTCACTCACAAAAACTTGAAGGCTATTACCTTAACCACAACACGCACAGCATGTGGCGGGGAATTCAATCTATCACAAACTACAGGAGAACCACAACAACTACAGATCTTCGAGGTGTCACCCTTCCAGACAACCTTAACACCTTCTATGCCAGGTTCGACAGGCTGAATACAGACACACCCTCAAAGCCCCCCTGTGACCCCACAGACACTGCCTTTCAGGTGACACACACACAGGTCCTGAAAGCCCTGAAGAAGGTGAACCCCCGCAAGGCTGTGGGACCCGATGGAGCTCTTCCCAGAGTTCTGAAGGACTGTGGGGAACAATTAGCTGGTGTGTATGCTGACATCTTCAACCTGTCATTATCCCAGGCAGTAGTCCCCCGTATTTTTAAATCTTCCACCATTATACCAGTCCCCAAAAGATTGGACACATCTACTCTAAACGACTTTAGGCCAGTGGCACTCACACCAGTATCTATGAAATGTCTAGAAAAATTGGTTCTCACACACATCAACAATATGGTCTTGGACACTGTTGACCCCCTCCAGTTTGCCTACCTCCCCAATCGATCAGTGGATGATGAGGTAGCAATAGCCTTACATCACATTCTGCAACACCTGGAAAGTAGCAGAACGTGTGCCAGGATGCTTTTCCTGGACTACAGTTCTGCTTTCAATACTATCCGCCTGGGAAAACTGATTAAGAAGCAGACAGATCTCGGTGTCCCAACTCCCACCTGCAACTGAACTTCTTGACAGATAGACCACAGTTGGTGAGAATGGGAGGACTGGTGTCTGCTGAGCTCACAGTCAACCCAGGATCCCCACAGGGCTGTTGCCTTAGCCCCAAATGTTTCACTCTGTACACTTATGACTGTGTCTCCACCCAGGACAACACCATCGTCAATAAATACGCTGATGATACCACCATCTTGAGGCTCATCTTGGGGGGGGAACCAGTCAGGGTACAGGACCCTGGTAAACAACATTCTTGTCTACGGAGAGGAGAATGACCTCATCCTCAACATAGACAAGACCAAAGAAATAATATTGGACTTCAGGAAGAATCCTCCCCCTCTATAGCCTCTTATCATCAAAGGGACTGAGGTGGAGAGGGCCGACAGCCACAGATTCCTGGGATTGCAAGTTACATCAGACCTGAGCTGGACTCTTAACACCACAGCCACAGTGAAAAAAAGCCCAGCAAAGGCTATATTTTATTAGGTTGCTCAGGAAAGCCAGCCTGAACCATCGCCCTGTCACCCAGGCCTACAGTGGACTGATAGAGAGTATTCTCACCGCAGGTATCACTGTCTGGTATGGGAACATCACACAGGCAGAGAGGAAGGCTTTGCAAAGAGTCATAAAGACTGCGGAGAGGATCATAGGGCTAAAACTTCCTTCCATGGACTTTATGTACACACATCATTGTTGGAAAAGAGCAGAGGGAATTATCAGGGACTCACTCCATCCAGCTCACTCTCTGCTCAGACACAGAAACTGTACGTACAACCTGAGACACAGCAGAGCGGACAGCATCATCACTCACAAAGCAAGGTTTTTCAATAGCTTTTTCCCCACCACAGTCAGACTGATGGCAAAACAAAATTATTGAATATGTGTAATAACCTCACTTTACTTGTCATGTGAATGACGAGTGAAAAATGTGCAACATTTTAACTGTACAATACCTACAATATCCATCCATCCATCCATTATCCAACCCGCTATATCCTAACTACAGGGTCACAGGGGTCTGCTGGAGCCAATTCCAGCCAACACAGGGCAGGAAACAAACCCCGGGCAGGGCGCCAGCTCACTGCAGGGCACACACACACACACACACACTCACACACCCAGCACACACTAGGGACAATTTAGGATCGCCAATGCACCTAACCTGCATGTCTTTGGACTGTGGGAGGAAACCCACACAGACACAGGGAGAACATGCAGACTCCACGCAGGGAGGACCTGGGAAACAAACCCAGGTCTCCTAACTTCAAGGCACTATGCTGCCATACCTACAATATATTGTATTTTTTTTTGTGTAGATACAGTGCTGGTATAATCTATATTATTTATTATATTGTTTTACTGTTTTTAAAATTTTTTTTAATGTGTTACTATGACTCGGACAGAGCTCTGCACAAGAATTCCAATGTGCTTTGACTGTTGGTTTTATGCACAAATGGCAAATAAAAGAACCTTGAACCTTAATGAACAAATGAACCAGATTCCAGAAGTAAACATTGGAAATGAGCTTCCTTTACAGGGTGTCTAGCCTCAGCCTAAGAGGTGAGGAGCACAGATATTTGGGAGAAATTTGAAGCAGATCCACTGCTGCTCCTCATCGAAAAGGAGCTAGTTGAGGTGGCCCATCTGATTAGAACGTCTCCTCAATGCCTTCCTGTGGAGGTGCCTTTGGCATGTTCAACCTGGAGGAGACCTCAGTGCAGACCTAGGACACACTGCAGCTGGGCTGGGAACACCTTGGTTTCCCTCAGGGTGTAGTTGGAAGTGGTGGGGAAAACGGACATCTGGACAATGTTCGCTTCGACTGCTGCCCCTGTGACCCAGATTGGAAAAGTGGTAGAAAATGGATGGATGAATGGATGGATGAGCTGAAATGAATAGGTGCTATAATTGTGAAAAAAATAATGTTGACTTCAAAACTAACACTTATACTTTAAGGTAGGAGTCCCATTAGAGACAGAAATTGGTAGGGATAAAAGTTCCCAGGACTGAACTTGGGAAACACTTTGTTAGAAGGTTAGAGATTCATTGTGAACACAAGACAGACCGATAAATAAGCATAGCTGGTATTCCAGCAATGTTAAAGCATCAGGCACATTATATTTGCTAAGGTGGAGAAATACTTTCTAAGAGTATTTAAGTGTAGGATGCCCAAAAGGAATAAAATAAAAAATAAAGTCCTGCCGGTGAAGAGATTTCTTTAAGAGTCCATGCCTGAAGAGTTCAACGTTTAATTTTTCTTTATTGGTAAATGGCACATTGAACAGACCAAGCTATATACCTTCATCATCTGTCACATTTTGCTAAATATTTGTGAGTGTAACTAAGTGGGTCCTTTGATAGGTTGACGTCCCATCGATTGTTAGTTCTTGCTTGAACCTGAACCTGCTTGAATAGGCCTGGGCAACCCACAACCATGAATTTGAATAAGCAAGTCTGAAAATGCTATGTGATGCCCACAAGAGAAAGTATGTGGTGATACAATTTGCCCAGGTTTCTTTAAGGTTGGAGCGAAGGGTAAATACTGTCAATATAAATCATCTCCCACATATCGGCCACTAGATCTGTCTGTCTGTCCGTCTGTTTCTTGCCTGCCTTACTGCTGCCCCATGTAAATGATGCTAACTGTTCAATGTGGACTTAATAGAAAAATAACTGACTGCGCATGAACTTCTAGAAACTTAATAATGCAACTTTTCCCCAGTGCCCAGAATTAAGATTTAGCCCAGAAAATGACAACACTTAATCCAAAAAGTAACAGGTTTGTAGCCATGAAATAAATACCAATAAGGCACATGAAAAGGAACAACCTGTTACAATTAAACTTCTCAAGCAGAACAATTCTCCCCAGGCAAATATGTGCTTTAAAATGGTAATGAGGAAAACAACAAGAAGTTATAAGCACACCTGGCACATTGTAAAATTGAACAGAGATGTAAAGACTTTTTTAACATAGATGAGGGCTTATTTATCTTTCAGAACTACACTACATGAATTAGACTCTAATTTATTCCTCACTCTCTTGTTCCATCAAATGTCATCTTCTTTGATCCTACCATTCCCATCTACAGTACTACCTTTGCAGTGAAGTGCTCCTTTTAAAAAATCCAGGAATGAAATAACATGACTGTCCGTCACCAGCCGCCTACAGAAGCCATCATTATGTGTAAGTCTACTGCTGATCCATTACTGTGTGCTGTAGTATTCAGGATATTAGAGAGAGCTAGAGAATGAAAGCCTCCGTGTCCATCTTCAAAATGGTAAAAAAAGGTCATTGTTTCCACATTATAAAAATGCACAACATTTAACCTTCTTAATATATTTTTCATTCTTTGCTTATTTTTTCATCATTCAGGAGAAATAACAAATAGCTGACTCATACATTTTTGAACCTGCTTTGTCTGTGTAGCATGACAGGTGGACTGGCAGCATCAAAACCATGTTGCAATGGAACCCACCAATTAACCCTTTGGGCTTTCTTAAAACTCTAAAATTAAAAATTGCACAGGGCCTCTGAAAATACATTTTAAAAACATCTTGTACTTTTTTTTTAAATCACTGAATGCAGATTACTGGGCCAAGGGAGGAGTGCTTGTTCTGAGGTCAAAGATTTATTTAGGTTTTTTATTTTGATTTATTCAGATTTTTTTAGGAATAATCCTAACCCTACCCCTAACCCTAAGGATCTGCATTGGTATCCAGAAGATTGCTGGTTCAAATCCCGTTACTACCAAAACAGATCCTACTCTGCTGGGCCCCTGAGCAAGACCCTTAACCCGCAATTTCTTGAGCGGTGTTGAATAATGGCTGATGCTGCACTCTGACCCCAAAAGGTATGCAAAAACTAACAAATTCCTAATACAAGAAATTGTATAAGGTGAAATAAAGAATAAAATATGTACATACTGTATATACTGTGTATATACATATATATATATATATATATATATATATATATATATTCATGGCATTCGTAGTCTGAATCACAATCTGATCATAGAATGCATTAGAAGCAGATCATAGAACGCATTATTTGACAGTAAAACTATTTCAACCATTCTACGATCTGCTTCTCGCAACTGAAAGAGGGCACCGTGGCGAATGTTAGCCGACTTGCTGACCAACCACAAGTGTTACCTGGTAGGTAACCACCCATACAATCAGATTGTGATTCAGACTACGAATGCCATGAATGTAATTACCCTGATCTACATGCTGTCAAATGAACGAACCACACGCCGTGGCACAACGTTAGGGGCTTCGCCTCTGGCGCTGACGTTCGAGGTTCGATTCCCAAGAGGGGATGCAGTGAGTGTGTAATCCTGATGAGCCCAGAATTAGGGCGAAACACGTGTTGCATACTCTTTGCATTATTTGACAGTAAAACTATTTCAACCATATATATATATATATATATATATATATATATATATATATATATATATATATATATATATATATATATATACAGCTCAATAAAATAAAGGGAAAACTTAATCTTCCCAGTCTAACCCAAATAAGTGAAGCTTTGGAAACATCAATCTGTCCAGTTAGGAAGCAGAAGAGATTGTGAATCAACTTCACCTGCTTTGGTGCAAATGAAAGTGACAACAGGAGCACTGGAGAGGCAACAGAAAGACAACCCCCAAAAAGGGAATGGTGGCCACAGACAATTACTCTGTCCTTCTCCTTCCTGACTGATTCTTCTCTAGTTTTGTGTTTTTCTAGTGCCCTTGTCACTACTGGTAGCATGAGGCAGTACCTGCAGACGATTCAAATTTCACAGGTAGTCCAGCACCTCCAGGATGTCACAACCATATGTGTCATCACAAGAAGGGTTTCTGTGTCTCCCAGCACTGTCTCAAGAGCATAGAGGAGATAACAGGAGATGGGGTGTTACATGAAGAGAACTGGACAGGACCGCAGAAGGACATCAGGCAAGCAGCAGGACTGGCATCTGATCCTTTGTGTGAGGAGGAACACCTCCAGAGCCCAACAAAATGACATCCAGCTGACTGCTGGTGTGCATGTTTCTGACCAAACTGTCTGAAACAGACTCCATGAGGGTGGCATGAGGTCCAAGGTCCTCTAGTGGGACTTGTGCTCACAGCCCATCACCATGCAGCTTGATTGGCATTTTCTAGAGAATATACAATTGGCGCCCGTTCTCTTTGCAGATAAGAGCAGGTTCACTCTGAGTGTATGTGACAGATGTGAAAGAGTCTGGAGACACTGCGGTAAACATTATAAAGCCTGCAACATCATCCAGCTTGACCAGTTTGGCAGTGAGTCACAAATTGTCTGAGGAGGCATATCCTTAAAGGGTCCATGTGTTAGGCTATGGTACCCAGAACTATTGTCAGACCTTACATTGGTGCAGTGAGCCCTGGGTTTCTTCTGGTACAGAATAGTGCCTGACCACATGTGGCCAAAGTGTGTAGGCAGCTCCTGGACGATGAAGGCTTTGATGCCATTCACTGCCCAGGATGTTCTTCAGACCTGAATCCAACTGAGAACATCTGGGACGTTATGTATCAGTGCATCTAATGCTGAATCTGTCAGCTGAAAAGCACAGTACTTTGTTTACAAATGTTGACATGTTGCATATTTTCCACATGAAGGCACATTAAAACACATCATTGGGCACACTACTGTGTGTTCTTTTTCTTCAGAAAAACCCACTATACTGAAATTAATCGCTGTCAACGCTCCCCCCCCTCCACACACACACCATTACCATCACTTAGCAACCTCCTTATCATAAAGAAATGCATACTTCGGTGATTTTTTTTTTTTTATCACCAGAAATCTTTATTTTTATACTAATTGACAGGCAGTTTTATGGAATTAATACCATTAATAACACTTCTATGTTGGAAATAAATGCCTTTCTTGTTATGTGTATAATGTTTGTCACAAACTTGGAGTCTCAAGGCACATTAGTCCCAAAAAGTTGCAAAAGCCCTTCCAGTATTGTCCACTAGAGGGGGATATACCGGCAAACCCCGGGAATGATAGTTCAGGATGCAGCGAGGAAATTTTGGGGCATCAACTGAGTCATCCCTGTTACTGTCCAAAGACAGCAAAATCAAGCAAAGATAAACAAAAATAACACTCATCGGCATTTGTGCCTGCAGGGAGAATTTCGCAGAAAGACAGAAATTGCAGTCACTCTAGTGGGGCTCCATCTGGCAGGTTGCTCTGGCCAGTAATGATGCCTCAAACTGAGACACCCGAAATCTTATGGGGGCTGGAGTGGAAGGTGCGGGGCTAAATGTCTGTACCACAGCTTCTCAGTACTATGGGAAAAGAAAGAGATGACAATGTTAGCAGCAGTGCCTCCTCTTGTCACAGCAGGTTGATACATACCTTGACTAAGCCTGTTAGGAGGTCCTCTGATGCACATGCATGATGATATTTATATATAAACACACTAGCCATCCCCCGCAGCTTCGCCTGCGTAATAATGAAACAGGACAAACTTTAAAAATCAATAAACAAACAGGTATCGCTAGCTAAGCGGAGGCAAGGTACGCTCCAAAACGTGGAGAGAGATAGAGCGATTCGAGCGGAGGCTGGCACATAAGTGAGGAGGGCCCTGCCCGGTGCCCCACTCCTGATGTCACGCTTCCCCTTCCCCTCGGCCTTTTAGCCTCTCTCTCGGATTAGCCTGAATACATAGCTTCTGCAAACAAACTATGATTCTTAGCACAAAGAGAGAAGTCATAAAATCAACTGGAATGTTCAAGCAAATTCCAGACAAAAACCCAATCTAAATCCGTTAAGTAGTTCTCGCGTTCGCTAGCTAAGCGGATGTGAATTCCCCCGCCCTTCACCCCTCAGCCTGCTGCGTGTCTCTCGGATTCGCGCAAATAAATCGGCACCGCAAGTGACCTCTGATACTTGGCGCGATGAGAGAAGTTGCAAAATGAACTGGAATGTTGAAGTAAATTATAGAAAAAACCTGATGTAAATCTGTTAAGTAGTTCTCTCATGAAAAGCAGACAGACATACAGACAGACAGTCAGACGTTGGATTTTATATATATATATATTTATATATATATATATATATAGAGAGAGAGAGAGAAATATATATATATGATTTTAGCTTTTGGTCTACTTTTCTATACATTTTTAAAAGTAAAATATAGTCCTGTTTATTTGGATGGAATAGCTAGTATCCAACCCTTGTGACCTGGAGGTAGAATAAGGTCGCTGTCCCTCTTGGCCATTGTAAAAAGCAAATAAAAGAGGTGGATGTCAGGAGGCACATCCAGCTGTAAACATTTCTGCTCCATTACCCCCTTTAAGTAGGGCAGCTGGCCAGCTGGGGTGAGCCCAGAAAATGACCATTAAACCAGGAGAGAGAGTGAGAGACAGGAATTCCTAGCACATTAGACTGCATTCTGGATACCTGAATGAGCCAAAAGGCAAAAATACATAAACTTCACACAGATACCTCATATCATTGTTAGCCACCAATGCCACTTTCTGCCATCAACAAGACGAAGGAAAATTGGCATTGCTGGCTGAAGGATGGCAATAACTAAGTAACCAAATTCACGTATATTAAAATGAAAGAATTTCGAAATTGCTTTTGTTCCTTTCTCCACATGAATCCATGCTATAAATTATAAAAACGTAGTAAGTACCCAGACACTGCTGCTAAGGCACAATTATTAATTATGAACTTTTGCAGCCTTTCTGTAATACAATGTGTCCCTATAAAGTCCACACTGTGTACACACAATAAATTCAATAAGATGCACTCCCAAACCTTCATTGTAGTGTGAGTGTAACATTTTGTTCAAGTGTTAATTCTATGCTAATTGTATTAAAATTGGATGCAGAAAAAAAGTGTATTAGTATTTTTGACATGGATAGTGGTAAATGAGAAAACAAACTGAATAACATTACATTTTTTAAGCCTGCTGAAACCTGAGCAGGATCATGGTGGTCTGGAGCCCCTCCTAAGAAACACTGGACAAACAGAAGGAACAAACCCCTGGACAAGGCACCAGTCCATCACACATTCACACTCCACTCACTCTCACAAATTACAGCCAGTTTAGTTTTGCTATTCCATCTAACCTATACGGAAACAGGGAGAACATTGTAGAAGAATAATTTTAGGGAAACATAGCATTCATCTTAAAGAAATAGCATAAAGAGTTAATAAATGTGGGAAACCAAATAAAGGTCAAGTGGACAACAAAACGTACACTGAAATGTAAGATTTGGTTTAGGAAAAATACTGATATGGCCAAGTAAATAAAGAATGCCAGAAGAAAGGTTGATGTAATATACAAAATGTACTGAAGGATGACTAATAAATCAGCTGATGTACTATAAGCAACTAGAATGGACAATTGTTATATGCACAGAAATTTCAAGGGTGGTGCACAACTCAAAGGTATAAGAAGAACCAGAATATAATATAACAGACTTTTATCTTATATAAATCATTTGGGTGTAAACCAATGAACCAACCAGATTAAAATGTATGCATCGATTGACACTGTAAGTAAATTCAACATTTTATGAAATTAACTTCTAGCCTTTGTTTCTCTGATCATTCTGACCATGCTGTAACAGACTGCTTTTGAAGATTGCTCCTTCCAATGCATTTTGCCAAGGAGTCATTAACAGACACAATAAACAGCTTTTCTCCTGCCTGATTACTGAATTGTCCTGTTAGAGGATGTTTCTTTCATTAATAAGATGTTACATTTTGACCACAACATGAAAACTCAACGTGGGGAGAACTTGAGACATGAACTGAGATCCTGACAGCAGTGCTATTACTGCACCACTGTGCCACCGTGCCAACCCAAAATTAATACAAAAAGTAAAAATAAAGGGCATCTCAAAAAAGAATTAAATCACAGAGGTGGTGGCAGGCATGACAGTCCAGGTGTATGGAGAATGCTTTAACCTTTTCAGCTGACAGACTTCAGGTAAACAGCCGAAGCCTGAAAACCTGAACGAGAGTGAGGTGTATTCTGGGAAAGCTGAAAGGACAAGCGGTCCCTTAGAATGTTTTGTATAGCTGGTCTGTTTGCAGCTTAGCACAGCTTTTGATTCCCTTGTATAAATAATAACTTCCTTGTGTTTTGAGAAACTGTAAAAGTGTTAACCACTTTGCTAGAGGACAATAAACCTGGTGTGTACACTTAATTTGGGAGAGAAAGATAGGGAGAGTGGTCTCTTTTTATTAGAACTTTTTAAAAAAGAGTTTCAGTTCAGTTTTCAGTTCAGTTTTTAGTTAAGTTTTACTTCAGTTGGTGTTTTGTTGTAAACATTTTGTGTTTGGTCGCTGCCTTTCTGACACCTTAGCTTAAATCTGCTTAACTGCTGGACACTTTCCAAGGAGCTCTGCCTTTGGCAAGAAATATATTTGTAATCTCACATCTCCTAAAATGCTGTTATGTCTGTGCATTATGTAAATTTTTTTTGTCACCTGAACACTTTTCAGCTATTCACCAGTTTGTCTGTTGGATTATACAGTACATATATTCTGTCTGTTTAGGCTGTCTATTATATCTATCCGCTGTCGTATAACGTGCACTTGTCTCTATGTTTGTGTTCATACGTCTCGGGAAACATAATTTCGTTCATCTGTGCCACCATTGTTGTATGGTTTGAATGACAATAAAGCAAATCCAATATACAGTAAATACATTTACCCCTGCGCTAGAAAACATATTACCGAAATCAGATGTGGTGCACGAATTATAAATTTAAGGAGAGGAGCTTTTTAAGATGTAGATACCAAGTGACAAACTTTAAAACAAGACAGGAAAAAGGTCAGGCATTAGAATCTTTAATATGCTACAATACGCTTGTGATTGCAGAATGGGGTGTTTAGCACAACTAAATCAATTGTTGGACTAAATTTTGCATAAAATGATGAAAGAGCAATCCCCACACCTCTCTGTCTATCGGTCTCCATGTTTTATAATGGGATTGCTCTTCAAAAAGCTCAATCAAATCTTTTCTGTGACTCAAACCACAGAGTGTACAATTGAAGAGCCAAGGATTCTGCAAAAAAGAAGACATTTGCTTATTTTCCTTTTTCTGTTTGGCTGTCTGTTGGTGATAATGGTGAACCCAATGATGATGATGATATGTTTCTCGTCTCAAAATTAAGCCATCATAAAAAGTCAATCTAAGCGTGCATTTGATATTTTACAGCCAGGGCTTTTTTACCCTGAGTTATTTATTAATTACTACTAGTTATTTATTAATTATTTACTCCTTTATTGTTGGTTTTGTTAACATTAGCATTTATATATATAATTCACTAAACCGCCAGCGAGCAAGACACCCATGGAGCACGCAGGATGGAGCCACGCCCACCAACTCTAAGACCATTGGATATGACGACAACTCGCAGAGCCACGCCCACCAACTCGGACGCAGCAACTCACAAAACACGGCGTCATTCGCTTTCGTCTCTGCTACAGTTCACATGCACCTCTGAGCCACACTGACTTTTTGGTTACGACGCACGACTACATCCACCATCGCAAACTATTTTACACGCTACATACAGCGATTCGCATCCACGACAAACATGCTTCTTCTTAGCTGGTCCTGCAGGAATACGGAAAACGTTTGTCTACACAATACTCCTTATTCCCCGGCCCGCGTCCACCCTCGCTCTCCAGGCAACAAGCACGACGAAAGTCGCTTTCGTCTCCATGGCACACGCATGACAGAGCCCCATCCACCAACAATTCGTGCGAGGGCAAAAGCATTTGACAAGAATGTTTTCATCAATCAAGAACGAAAGTCAGAGGTTTGAAGACGATCAAATACCGTCGTAATTTCGACCATAAACGATGCCGACTGGCAATCTGACGGTGTTATTCCCATGATCTGCAGGGTAACCAAAGTCTTTGGGTTCCAGGGGGAGTATGGTTGCAAAGCTGAAACTTAAGGAATTGACAGAAGGGCACCACCAGGTGTGGAGCCTTTGGCTTAATTAGGCTCAACACGGGAAACCTCACCCAGCCCGGGCAAACAGAACAATGAAAAGTCAACGTGGCTCAGAGGTGCATGTGGACTGTAGCAAATGCGAAACCGACTGGGGCGGTGTTTGGAAAATGAATAGTCAACGTGACTCACAAGTGCATGTGGACTGTACACAGACGAAAGCAATTCAGGTGAGGAGTTGGGGGCGGGCACATGAGCAGGTAGTGTGTACTGAACGATGACTAAGAGATGACTGTTCACCCATCAATACATCGTCCTCACTGGGCGTCCTTCCCCTCACACCCCGTTCTGCCCTCTGCGCGCGACTGCCGTCCAGACCCGTCCCTCGCTGTGGGAGGTGGGGGCGCGGCAGCAGTCCTCCAGTTTTCAGTCACAGACAATTGTATGTTGCTCTCTACAGAGTTCCCTTACAGTCGTATCCTCAAACCCACCCCATAAGAAGAAGCATGTTTGTCGCGGATGTGAATCGCTGTATGCAGCGTGTAAAACAGTTTGTTTGTCACGGATGTGAATCGCTGTATGCGGCGTGTAAAACCGTTTGCGAGGGGTATCCCATGGTCTTACAGTTGGTGGGCGGGTCTCTGTTAGTTGGTCTTGCGAGCAGGCACATGACCAGGCAGTGTGTATGCTTCGAGAGCGAGGGTGGATGCGACAGGACCGTCTAAGAAGAATTATATTTGTCGCGTGTAAAACAATTTGTTTATCGCGAATGTGAATCGCTGCATGCAGCGTGTAAAACAGTTTGCGAGGGGTATCCCATGGTCTTAGCAGTGTCTATGCTTCGATGTGAATCGCTGTATGCAGTGTGTAAAATGCTGTATTGTATGTTGCCCTCTCCAGAGTTCCATCTTTTCATTCACCTACAGTCGTATCCTCAAAACCTACCCCATTTGGACAACTGTGTCTTTCAGGAAGTGTTAACCCATCCATATTACTAAACAAGAATGGCAAACCGGATGGACGCAGGGACATGGGATGTGGACGCAAAAGACATAGTGCCACACAAAGCCCCCCCCCCCCCCCATAGTGAAACGGGAGAGACTACGCGCGTGCGCAGACACCACACAAAGCCCCCACCCCCCTGCACCAGAGCAAAACGGGAGAGACTACGAACCGTCACAGTAGGAAACAAAGTAAAACGTCATAAAGAGGTTAAAGAACAGGGACAAACACATAGAGAGCAGGTTACAAAACAAAGCCCTCAGAAATAAAACACAGAGTAGGAAACGAAGTAAAACTTCATAAACGGATTAAACAACGGGGACGAACACATGAAGAGCAGGTTACAGATGATGAAAACTGGAATGCGACAGCTACAAACAAACCTGGGCACTAAACACATGCAGACCAGGATACAGAATATAAAAGCAGAAACAACGACAGTTAAACGTCCACAATACACAGCGGAGGCGGACCCTCAAGGTTCAAGTGCCTACATCGGCCGTCAGAACGCGCAGTGAAGTACAAAAGGCAAAGGCGCCTGCACAGCATGGTAAGAACCGACATAATACGGAAGGCGCAGGCGTCGCCGCCATATTGTGAGTGGCACTAATGCGTAGATCTAATGAACGTGGACTCCTACAGCGTGCGTCTCAAACTGCATAAGCAGAGCAGGCACGGGTTCAACATGACACCGCTCGAGTGACCAAGATACAAACACACGACTGCCTGGATATAATTAATGAACGCAAGTGCCTACAACGTGCGTCTGAAATGACGCAAACCAGGTGGAGACTCCTCCAAAAAGAAAGAGCTCGACTACACGATATGCGAAGTGAAAAGAATACAATCGCCACGGGCCAGGTGTCATTATAACAAAAACAGAATAAAGCGAGGTCTCAAATGAAAGACAGAGTGGAAAGCAAAGTAAAACGTCATAAATAGTACGGACGGGACTATTACCAGTGGAGAGCCCCAGAATGACACGGGCGAGCACTCCGTATTAAACGTGCGTCATCCTCACACCTGCCTGCCCAGCGGACACGGGTTCAAAACGCCGGGGGTAGGCGAGCGAAGCGAGCAGGGGGCGAAGCCCCCTTGTCAATACATAATTATCTGGCGTATGCTACTCCGTGGGTTGGCTAGTTATTATTATTCATGGTTTTGTGTCATTTCTGTTTATTATTCATTACCTATGTGCCATCTCTTCAAATGTGCTGCTATTCCTTGTGGGTGAGGAGTCTAATGTTGAGATAGGCTTATTGAGTCATGGCTTACTTTTGTGTTCTTCACTGTCATTTTATTTATTTATTTATTTTTATGAAACTCCACCATTTGTTTCTGCTGTCTTTAGGTCAGTGGACAACCTGTGAGAGAGCCAGTGAGAATAGCTGGAGCATCACCTGGGCTAGTTTTTTTAATTACCACAGAACTAATCATAACTATGGACAAAGAGGTCTGCTTAAGGCTTCATTAATGGGATCTCCTTCACTAGTTAATGACAAACTGTTTTATGAGTTCACCTGTAAAATAAATTTGGAGTATCCGTACCCATAAGGCAGTGTGGTTCCCTAGTGGCTATGACTTTGAAAAGTAAACAGTGCAGTTATTGGTTTAATTTTCACCAATCACTTACTGTGTGCCTCTGAGCTTTATTACCAATCCACTTGTCGAAGAAAACAATCACACAGAACTTGTAATTTGTAAGTCAATGTTTAAGAAAAAGCCTTAAGAGGTAAGAGGTGTCAAACTCAGATCCTGGAGGGCCGTAGTGGCTGCAAGTTATCATTGGAGCTAATTTCTTAATTATTTACCAATTACTGTCGCTAATTTAATGGACTTATTTGCCTTCATTTTACCTGAGTTACCTTCTAGGTTTCACATCTCTTTATTGTTTCTCTTTTTCCCAAACCAGCAACCACACAATAATCAAATAGAAAACAAGAAAAGGGATGACTTACTAACTCAGGGGTCTGAATCTATATCCCTGCAAGGCCGCCAGTTTCATTCGGGCTGATTTCTTAATTAGAAGCCCATTCTGGCTGTTAAAGCTGTTATTTAATTTCATGTCTTGTTAGTGCCCTTACTCTTCCATGCCAGACATTTCCAAAGCTATTAATTTTGTTTCCTTCTGAATTCACTTTGAAAATGTTTTGTGGACCAGAGCAGAACATTACTTCTCAGACCACCAATTTTTCTCTTTTCGAACATTTTACTGAAACAGATATTGTATGATGGATACACAGATGCAAATGGGAGTGAAGTCAGTTGACCATCACTAGGCTCACTTTGCATCTCAGTATTGTCTGGCTGCTGGTTAAGGGGAAAAAACAAACAAGGGTTTTAAATCTTTAAAGTAAATCCGTTGAAGTAAAGGCAAAATGTCTGGTCCACTAGCAACAGTAAATGGCAACTAATTTAAAAAGTGAATGAAACGAAAAATCTGCATCCACTGAGGTCCTCTAGGAGTCTGGCACACCTGATTTATCAGTTTTTATTCAGTTATATTTAACCGTATTTGGCATGGTGGTGTAATGGTAACACTGCTCCCTCGCAACTACCGGGGTTCATGTCTTTCAGGTGCTTTCTGCATGGAGTTTGCATGTTCTTCCTGTGTTCTTACACATTTCCTTTGGGTTTCTCTTCCAAAGACATTCAAGTTAGGTGAATTGCTGTCGTTAAATTGGTCCTAGGGTATGTGTGTGTATTCACCCTGCAATGGGCTGAAAGCCTGTCTAGCGATTGTTTCTGCCTTGTGCCTGATGGAGGATAGGCTCCTGTATCCCCACAATGCCATAACCAAAATGAAAACATGTTTTCAGAAAAGTTTGGAAATTTATTAAAAATCAAAAACTGAAATCTCTATTTCATATAAGTATTCAGAGAAACCTCTTAGGCAGCAATTACAGCTTTGAGTCTCCTTGCTTAAGTCTTCTGGATTTGGGCCATTTATCCCATTCTTCCTGGTAGATCCTCTCAAGCTCAGTTAGATTGCATGGGAAGTGCCTGTAAGCTGCCATCTTCAGGATTCTCCATCCATTTTCAGGGCCGTACCATTCAGGTTTCTCTTCAGGTCCCATGAAATTTAAGTCCAGCCTTTATCTGCCTCTTTATGGACAGTCAGAGACTTTTCCCAAAGCCACTCCAGTGTTGTTTTGGCTGTACGATTCGGGTTATTATTGTACTAAAAGGTATGCTGTCTCCACAGTATGAGGCCGCAAAGACACTTGAGCAGGTTTTCTTCAAGGGCTCCTCTGTATTTGGCTTCATTCATCCTTCCTTCAATTCTGACCTGTTTTCCAGTCCCTGTTGCTGAGAAACACCCCCACTGCATGATGCTACCACCACCATATTTCACAGCAGGGAATTAGGAAGGTGATGAGCAGAGTCTGGCCTTCTGCAGACATGATGGTTGGAGTTTTGCCCAAAAACATTTATTGTCTCATCAGACCAGAGTATCTTTATCCTCATGCACTCAGAGTCCTGTACCCTGTCACGTGCCATTTACTCAAAAGTGGCTTCCTTCTTCCCATTCCACCCTAAATGCTTGATTGAAGGAGTGTTGACAGTCGTCCTTCTGACAGGTTCACCCATCAAGGTAGAAACTTCTAAAGCTCTGTTAGAGTGACCATTGGGTTCTTGGACACCTCCCTAAGGAAGGCCCTTCTTTTCAGGTTACTCACTTTGGCATGATGGGCTTTTTCCATTTCGCAGTTATCGAGGCCACAACGCTCATGGGAACACTCAAAGCTTTAGAAATAAGTTTATACCCTTGCTCTGCAATTTGATCATGGAGGTCTACAGAGAGTTCCATGGACTTCACATGTGTGTGTTTTTGTAAATGATGCCCAGTAAATTCAGTTTGCTTCTGGTGGACTCCAATGAAGTTCTGGACACATCTCAAGGAGAATTAAAGCAAACCGGAGGCCCTTGACCATAACTTGGAGTGACACAGGATCTGAGTGTTTTTATGAATGGGAGATTTCAATCTCTGACTTTTAACAAATTTGCAAACCTTTCTGTAAACATGTCTTCAATTTGTCATTATAGGTCATTGAGTGCAGAGTGATGGGAAACAATTCAAACATGATGTCAGTAGGCTTCGCGCCCTAGGAACCAAGTTACCCGAACTACAGTAATCCCTCGCTATATCGCGCTTCGCCTTTCACGGCTTCACTCCATCGCGGATTTTATATGCAAGCATATTTAAATATATATCGCAGATTTTTCGCTGCTTCGCGGGTTTCTGCGGACAATGGGTCTTTTAATTTCTGGTACATGCTTCCTCAGTTGGTTTGCCCAGTTGATTTCATACAAGGGACGCTATTGGCAGATGGCTGAGAAGCTACCCAGCTTACTTTTTTCTTTCTCTTGCGCTGACTTTCTCTGATCCTGACGTAGGGGGATTGAGCAGGGGGGCTGTTCGCACACCTAGACGATACGGACGCTCGTCTAAAAATGCTGAAAGATTATCTTCACGTTGCTATCTTTTGTGCAGCTGCTTCCTGAAACGACATGCTGCACGGTGCTTCGCATACTTAAAAGCTCGAAGGGCACGTATTGATTTTTGATTGAAAAACAAACTCTGTCTCTCTCTCTCTCTCTTTGTCTGCTCCTGACGGAGGGGGTGTGAGCTGCCGCCTTCAACAGCTTTGTGCCGCGGTGCTTCGCATACTTAAAAGAAAAACAACCCTATTGATTTGTTTGTTTTCTCTCTATCTCTCTGACAGCCTGTGCTCCTGACACGCACTCCTTTGAAGAGGAAGATATGTTTGCATTCTTTTAATTGTGAGACTGAACTGTCATCTCTGTCTTGTCATGGAGCACAGTTTAAACTTTTGAAAAAGAGACAAATGTTTGTTTGCAGTGTTTGAATAACGTTCCTGTCTCTCTACAACCTCCTGTGTTTCTGCGCAAATCTGTGACCCAAGCATGACAATATAAAAATAACCATATAAACATATGGTTTCTACTTCGCGGATTTTCTTATTTCGCGGGTGGCTCTGGAACGCAACCCCCGCGATGGAGGAGGGATTACTGTATTCTATAACATTTCAGTAATTATTTACTGCCCTGATGCTGATCTTTATGATCATAAAATAGGTCATTAGGGTAACAATTGAGAAGAAGAATTCATAACTAATTACAGAATGACGGTATTTGAAGGTTCCTCTAGAGTGCCTCTTTCTCTCACACAATTTGGCTCAAAAACTAATCAGCACATTGTCATCTCACAACAGGCTTAAATTCTGAGTTTGGTATTTTTCCATCCAGCTGTGTTAGCTCTAGACCATCATCTCATAACAGGCTTAAGTTTGGTGTTTTTCCATCCAAGCATTTCAGCTTTAGACCATCCTCATGAAACTGTGACACAGCAACACACACACACACACGCACACACAAACAGACACACACCCCTCCTAGAGATATCAATGTTTTTGGTATCAGGGGACCACAAAATGTTGAGATCCGTTGAAAACCGGAGATCAAAATTTTTGATGAATCTAAAAGCCCCCATAGATGTTAGGTTATGGTGGGGGAGGGCACAAAGCAAAAATGGAAAATTTATACATTTAAAATTAAATCTACAACACAGTAAAATGTGAACACAGTGAAAGGGTCCGAATACTTTGTGAACTGTATGTCACATGGGGGTAACTGAATTACCCTTTAACCCTTAAACCACTGGAAACGGCTATAGTCGGTTCCCAATGCAATTTGCCAGCACGCTGGAGCCGAATATATTCGGAGACGTACATTCATTGAACGCTGCAACCAGCTAAAATCAGTTCCCAGTGCAATTTGCCAGCACAGTCAGCCAGCACAGTCAGTGTCGTACATTCGTTTAGCAGCCAGCTCATGAACACTGCTGTCCCTGGGATTCAGCCGCTGCCCTAGACTCGCCTGCCACCATCAGTGTTGGCCTTTTTGTGCTTGTGTGCAGCCAGTTCAAGCGCAGTTGGCTCGGTGATTTACTGAATTTCATCAATGGCATCAGTTGCACCTCGTACACATAATAATAGATTGTTGCCGTAGTTTTTTATAGTTTTTATATTTCATTGGCAGTGTGTAAAATGATCAGTGTTGCAGAAATTGTGGTGTTCTTTGCATGAAAGAAAACATGTGCTCCTTTAAAATTTCACTTTTTCTTGGTAAATTGTGACATTTGTTTAAAAAGGTGCAGCAAAAAAAGTATTTGGCGTCTGGGGGTGCATTAACCCCCCAAGTATGTGACGTTTTAAGTGTTAAGATTTCAGTTTGATTTCACAGGTGTTCTGGTTATTTAATTTGTAATTTACCAATTGGCATGTTATAGGTCTAACGCTGAAGTAGCTGCAGCTTTTCAGCATTCAGTGAAGCTGGCGCAGGGGTTTGCACCGCTCATCGTTAAATGTCATTATAAGGTAGAGTGAAGGAAGTAGACTAGACAGACAAAAAAAAAGGTTAGGCATTTAAAGGAATAGCAAAAATACAAATATTTTAAACGTCTTATAAAAACCACGCTATTGTAAATGCAAAATAAGAAAAGAGGAAAAAAGCACACCAGCTAATTAATAATATGATGTTAGGGGGGAAATAACTCACTGATTGTGAAACTGGTTGTAAGCCACGGGGGGTTTGAGTTTGAGATCCACTGTATAAGAATATACCAGGTTATAAATGACACCTGTCACGCGTGTGAGTTTGGGTGACAGCTTAAGGGTAATTACCCGCCGAACCAGAAGTTGGCCTTGTGTAAAAGTGCCTTCTCTTTTTCTCTCTCTGCATACAGGAACATTGTTGGTCCTAGTATTTCTGATGTCACTTCCGGCCTCCTGGACCCGCCCCTTCCTTCTGGAAGAGCATAAGACCAGAAGTTCAGCCATCTTAGATCAGTTCAGCTTTGAACTCGCTTCTGGAAAGACATTATTTTGTTGCTCCTTTTTTAAAAGTCCATTTTTCTTGTTGTGTTCAACAATATCCGGGCACGGCTTGCCCAACCCTTTTTAGTGTTCCTAAAAGCTCACACTGGTTCCATTCCATCTGAACTTGTGTGGTGCTGAGGTGTCACCCGTTGCACTCGGGTCCTAATCTGGGATCCTGAGTTGGTTTGTCATGTGGTGCGTGCAGCAATGCGCTGTATCAGCGCCTGCTCCTAGCCTCTCTCTCTTTCTCTTTCTTACACACTGCTACATCCAGTATATGTCTTGTAAGAATAGAGGAGACTGTCTGGAAAGGATGAAGCAGGTGGAAAACCCTCGTCAGCAACAAATTACCGCAATCACTTATGAAATATGAAAAAGTTGTCACAGTTTCAACAAGAAGTTCAAGACTTGAGTCCTGCAGAAACAGCTGGAGGGGAATGTCTCTTTTCATAAGACGTCTGTTTAATTCAGAAGAGTCTTTGCTGCCAAAATAGCCTTTAACAAACAGGCTGTTTAATGAGTTACAACAGTGCTAATGCGCATGATGAATTATTTCCTGCAGCCATTGTTTCTGCAAGGCATGTATTTTTTTTAACAACTGGCAATTTATCAGTCGACAGATACAATATTGTAATTATATGACTAATTGGTTTTGATGCAATATAATGTCCTTTAAATTCAAATCATTTGGTTGCTTAAGAAGCTGTTGGGTACTTGCATTAAATAATGCAGTGTTACTTCATTCAACGCTTTACACTGTGTACTGGCTCAGAGCAAGACAGTAAAGGTTTTTAATGATAAGGATCAGATGATTAAACGATGTGAGGGAACAAGCCAAAATCATTACCAAAAGTCTAGGCAATCAGTCATCAAGTTTAGACTGCTAATTAAAAACTAAGGTAGAAGAAACAAGAACAGAATGATCACCAAAAGTTTAGCACACTTGGGCCGGGGATTTACTTAACGGTACGCGATGCATGAGCTTGGGGACGTTGCTGCAATGCTGCACTGACTATACTTGTGTGTGTACTTTAAGTAAATCTGGAGGATTCCATCAGGCGGCAGTGTGAGAAAACAACATCTAGCTTCACTATGCTGTGAGTTGAGGGAAGACAGATGTTAAAGGCAGAAAATCTTTTCATTCTGATGCTGTTGGGCGGAGCCAAAAAAAAACAGCAACAGTGACAGAGAAGAAGTTATGTGAGATCTTTAAATGTATCGCGTCATTACGATGGGGAATTTGTGACGCTTGTATGGCCTATGCGAGAAACAGATGAAGAAAAGCACCATGAAGACATTTGCATGTCAGCATTTAAGTTTGATGATTTGCTTCACCACATCAAACCATTCATTAGACATCAAATCACGCAGATCGATCCTGTTGGAGCTGCATGTGACGATAGTAAACAACGATGCTGATGTCACGTACCAAAACTTGAACACACATGCCACCCTTATTTTTGCTGGTATTGCTACTTGCGCAAGCGTTGTGTAAATTTCTGACGATGTGCTCAGAAGAACGATGGGAGCGCATGGCAGTCATGATGTGTAAGCGTTCTGAGCTTGAAGTATAAGCCAGCCTTAATACAGGGATTATCCACAAACTCAGATGAGAACATGGCCTTCAGTGCCAAATTTTAAACCTTTCACATTAACAACATAAGATGTCGTGATCTCCTTAACCATGTACCAGCAACCAGGAGCTACATCTTGGCAATGGGACTTCACAAAATGACAGCACTCAATTAGAAACTAAGATGGCATCATAGAATAACACTCTAAAGTTTTTACTTTCCCAAAACATCTTCTAAATAGACGTGTAAGTTTCACAATCCTTATAAACAAACTAACTATTTTAGGTAGCAAAAAAAAAATAATTGTCAATGAGACCATCAAAATTTACTTGGCAAGGTTTGTAAAAAGAAGCAAAATTCCGTATATACTCGCGTATAAGTCGGGTCTTGAAACTCGAAAAATCGATCATAAAATCAGACCCCAACTTATACACCCATTCAAAAATTCACTTCATTTTTTTTTACATCTTCTTGCTTCCTCCAATCTCACATCAGTTTCTCAGACACATCGAATATTGTTACAGCAGCACAGTTACCAATTTCTTTCACGACTTCAACGACTTTTAATTTAAAACCAACTTCATATTTTCTTCTGATCAAATGCTCCATCGTAGGTAATGGATGCTCTTACAATAAAGGTATATGAGGGTGTGAGATACAAAAAACATAAATCAGTGCAAACGTCACTTCAAAATAGTTTGGGTATTACCGTGTGGTCACGTAGGCACAATACATAGAAAAAAAAGGCAGCGTGCTCCGAGGTTACTCTCTCTGGTGTGTGTTAGCATATCATAATCTCTTAGACCAAAAGCGGTAGTTTTCCGAGTTTGACTTATACAACCGACATTACAAAATACCGGAAATGAAACGGTAAAATCACACAGGAGAACTCAAACGTGAATATATATGGTAATTTTAAGTACAAAGTCAATAAATCTTACAATAAGGAATAACAAGATTTAATAGCTTGATATAAAAACTTTTCATTTTTGATATAAAAACTTTTTTCAATTTTTCATAATAACTCAGACTTTCAAGTGTTATCAAATGAAATTTACACTGAAAAGTCAAGAAGAAAAATATGACTGACAAATGAGACTGAGGTAGAATCATACATTCACCAGCACTGGGAGAAACCTCTCCTAGTGAGCAGTCAAAGAAAACATCTGCATGATTGCAGCCATAGGTTTGAAGTGTGTCACTGGGATCTGTGGGGTTTTATTCCATATTATGCTATCCTAACTGAAAATGGGTAACTGAGGCCATGCAAAGACACAACTGATAGATTAAAGTCATGCAAGCCAGCTGTCAGGGAGATGGAACGAGACAAGTGGAGAGACGTCAGGCAGGCTATTAAAGGAGAGAAGGCCTACTCCGTGGTCTGACAGTCAGTTTATGGTCAATAATAATAATATGTCCCTTTTAAATTTAAACTGCGACAAAAAAAAAAAAAATTGCATCCTATGTTTGGAAATTGTATGTTTTTATTTTACAACCAAAGATGGTGAGGAAAGTATAAAAGCTCTGGCAACTGCACCAAACATGGAAGCTCATCTATGGACAGATGAATGGCATGGTTTCTTGCCATGCCTAGAAGAAATGCCTCCCACGCGTCTGCAAGTTCCGAAGTTGATGAAGATATTTTCCAGATACTCCACACTAGTATTGTGTCTTGCCAAGAGCTTCATTCTGGTTTGTATCTACAGGGAAAGTGAATATTAAAAGAAGCTAAGTGCACAAAGTGTGATCAAAAAATAAGGTGAATGTTTAAATAAAAAAAAAATTATTACAGTAAAAGACACATTTCCATTAATCCCCTCAAAATACTCCCCCTCACTTTGAACACACTTATCCCATCATTCGTGCCTCTTTTGTGAATGTCAGAAATTGCTGTACCAGAAACAATGTTTGAAATGGAGCATTGTCACGATGGAGGATGAAACCGTTTACCCATTTCTCACATCATTTCCTAAACACTCTAGTAAGCCTTTATAATATTTAGAATTCACCTTAGTGTTCCTGGATACAAACCCAGCTGTACAATTCCATCAAGATCCAAAAACACCATCATCATCACCTTGATGTTGGATCTTGATTGACGTGCAGGACATCAAGGCAGCCACGACATTGGAACTAAAGACACTCACGAAAGAGGATTACTAGAACTGCTTCAGAAACTGGCAAAACAATGGGATAAGTGTGTTCGAAACAAGGGGGAGTATTTTGAGGAGGATTGATGACAATGTGTCTTTTACTGTCATTTTTTTTATTATTTAAACATTCACCATTTTTTTTGATCACCCCTCATATCCTTTCTTTAGTGTTATTTTCCTTTCCTCCTCCTAGAATTACCATCATGTCACTATGGAAAGATGTAGCTTTTTATTTTATATATACAGATGGTCCTCAACCTACGATGTTTTGACTTATGATTTTTTCGAAGTTATGATGGCAATAGCAATACGAGAATTTTTATAAAATTGTGTAAAATATACATTTGCAATTGAGGTACAGCGGTTTACCCTGGTGACTTACCGCACCCTGCTTCAGTGGCTGTACAAACAGAAGGATGCGAACGCCCTGCTCAGTCAGTGGTGTATTAGTTTGTAGGCTTCTGATGTTTGCCACCGTACCGGGGTGCACACACCAATGCTGACGTTCTCTCCTGCCTGGCTGAGCCCTGCTTAGATGGTCATTTTGGCCACACCGGTGTGTACAAGGCCAATTTGTGAGATTTCTGAACTCTTTTGAGAACCCTTCCAACAGGGTGACACGCCAAAGTGTGTTTACAGGTTTGCAGTGCCATAGAAACACGAGCTGACCGCTGGCGCGCTATAACATTATAAATCCAGGGAACAGTATAACTTGGCCACTGACCTGGTCCTGACCATGCCTGATCCCACTACAATAAATAACTGTGCTGTTCCTGTTTCAAGCTGAATAAAGCTGGTTTTGCTAAAATACTGAGACACAGCCTCGTCTTTGGGGTGCAAGACAGCGACTCACCCATTACAGTGTTTTGTTAAACTATTACCGAGTTTATTAACAAATTAGTGCATTATTGATCACAGTTGCCACGGAATTAGGGTAGGCTAGGCTTAGCTTAAGTAGGCTATGAGTACAGTACCCTTACAGTACTTTTAGCGACTTACGAGTGATTCGACTTGTGATCTGATTTGCGGAACGTAACCCCATTGTAAGCAGAGGACTACCTGTATATGTCCCTAATGAAGATATTCCCAGGGAACATACGCCTCCTGTTGGATTCAATAATGACTTCTAATTACAGTTGAGCATCAATCCATTCGTTCTCCAAACTACCTGTGGTCAAAAATGCTCCACAGTGAAGACACCACACACCAATTAACTAATAATGTGCTGGATGAAGGCAGGACACCCATGCCCTCCTGTTCTCCCTATTCATGGCTCTTTGTTTCACGGCCACAAACAAGTTCACTCTTCCTTTTATTTATTTGTTAATATAACTGATCAGTTTTGTCCTCCTTCCCTCTGATCGGTGAACAGACTTTCTTCACATCTAACTCAATCAATTCCTTTTTCATATTCAGGGTTTTGGATGTTGATGGGATAATGAAAATGAGCTCCACTGGGTAACGTTTAGAAAGCTACTCTTTCAGGTGACACTGCATTTATTGCAGCACTGAGACTTAGGACTAAAACAGGACTATGAAGGTGACAGAAGCAAACAATAAATGCAGAAAGCATTTTAAAATCAATTTAAGTTTTTATGTGACAGTCAGCCACAGCGGACAAATAAAACACAACATATACTATAATGGAATATAAAATAACATGAGTGGCTCTTCTATAAAATATACCATAGGTGCATTTTTGTTCCGTTTAAATGGAGCTACAACCCCATCCATTCAGCCAGCTCACCATTTTCTTATAACCTGCATCAGCCTCTCAAACAAAATTAAAGTCTTTGTGATGCTTTAGAATTTCCCCTGCACTCTTTTCGTGACGGTTTTCATGGGCTTCCTACCCACTGCTAGCTGTGCTCAACCTGTTTAAACGAAACAAAACACTCGTATAGCAGAGATGAACTAGACCTTCATTTATTGGACCTGCTTAATCCATTTATAGAGCTACTGTACATTTTGGGCCTATCTTTATAGCATAAGGCACAATGCAGGAACAAACTCCTACGTGGGGTGACGGCCCACTGTATGACACATTCATGCAATAAGGAAGTGGATTACTAAAGTTTGAAAATGGATGGATTTTGTCTCATTTTTGGTTACTCATTCTGCTGTGTACTTTGTCATTTATCTGCTATCCTGCCTTCAGCTGACCATTTTACACCGTGGCCTCCCGTATACTCTCTTAACATACAGTACTCTACTTCTCTGTGAGAGGGGAAGATGCCCTTGTACATCTAAATGAGTATACAGTAGATCTTGGAGGAGTTACATTTGGGAACTGACATGAAAATGGAGAAGCTGGTAATACTGTACCCTTCTTCTTTTGAGATCAGAGAACAGAGACCATTTCTGGTTGTTACTTTAAAATGAATTTTTCAACAAGAACATGGGGAGACAGTTGAATTAAAGTCTAAGTTTAGTGCAGGTTGGGATGTTCATAAGAAAAGTAATGATGTTCTCCATGAGGAAGAAGTACATAATAAACAAGAACAGCTGCATCAAATATTTGAAATATTAAAATGTGTGCTGAATTTTGTCATTTTCGCCCCTCTGATAGAGGTCCATAGAGAGATAAATCGCTAGCAGTCTTGCTGAAGTCAGACATATAATATTGTCACACGCACGTGACTAGGGGACAACCGAATAGCCCGATCGCATGTGAAATCACAAGAAACAGGGATTCGGAATGTGTCACTAATGCTCTCTTCTCCTTTATACCCACAGGAAAACAACAGAATAAAAAACCTTACCGCACGAAACGGCTCTGATCTTCCCCGAAGAATAACGTCATATCACTCCACTAAGTTCATCTCACCTTCACCTTCCTTCTGATGTCACCTCCAACCATTCTCCAACCCCCGTCATTCCCATCAGCCTATTTCCTGTTTTCATTAAGACTCCTCTATAAAAGCTCCAAGAACCCATACTCTGTTGTCAAATGTGTGTTTATTGTGCAACTTTGACTGTGGCAACCTTGAACTGGAACTTACGGCCAGTATATGGGGAGGCTCCCCAACTCTTCACCTGTCTCGTGTCTCTTGATTTATTACAATATGTACATCTGGAGACACCCATGAGTGAATTGTGCCTAAACTGGGTGGGAACAGTTAGACGGCTCACTGAGTGTCAAATTTCTAAACCAATCCAGCACCTCAAAATAGGGGAGGCGATTTTGAAATGCAAAAATCAGAGGTGCACTTGTTAACCTGGTCCAACAGGCAGCAAGCTCCTGTTTCCGATGAACCATCTACGGTCGAAAAACATCCTATTAGACATATAAATAAATGTGTGTCGCATGTACAGAGAGCACATTACATGTTTTACATCCATATTACTAACCGAAGGTTGTAAACCGGATGGGCGCAGGGCGCTGGGCGCAGGGCTCACCGGATATACGAAGTCCCCAAAGGTCCATGCTGTGACAACGCGTGCGCCTACGACGTGCTTGCGAAAGGAGTCACGGCTCAAACCAACTGTGACAACGCACGCGCCTACAGCGCGCTTGCGAAAGGAGTCACAGGGTTGTAAACCGGATGGGCGCAGGGCTCACCAGATGTACGGAATCCCCAAAGGTCCATGCTGTGACAACGCGTGCGCCTACGACGTGCTTGCGAAA
Source organism: Erpetoichthys calabaricus (assembly GCF_900747795.2). Classification (NCBI taxonomy): domain Eukaryota; kingdom Metazoa; phylum Chordata; class Cladistia; order Polypteriformes; family Polypteridae; genus Erpetoichthys; species Erpetoichthys calabaricus. The sequence goes on from NC_041395.2 coordinate 315,504,165, forward strand.
GGAGTCACGGCTCAAACCAACTGTGACAACGCGCTTGCGAAAGGAATCACAGCTCAAACCAACTGTGACAACGCGCGCGCCAACAACGCGCTTGAGTCATGGCTCAAACCAAAGAAAACACAGAAACGAGACTGCGACCTGTGAACTACACCTGAGGTAAAGCGTGCATGCCAGGTTGTACAGCCACCCGTACGCGACCGCCCACACCACCGCATATACCCTCCATGATATGTCTTCACGCGGCGGCTTCCCACCGAGGCGCATATTGCGCTGTGGCGCTTGCCCCACAGTCAGACGCAGCGGCTTCCCAGAGTCAGTAGGTGGCCCCCAAACAACACAACCTGTTCAAGCAGTCGGTGTCAGCGAAGGCAACAGACTCACGTCTCCACAAAACGAAACCGCTTTAGTACAGATATGCTTATTGGATCAAATGACATTTCCCCAGACGCACCCACCCTCCATGATATGTCATCCATCCAAATATCGGACGGAACAGAAACTGATTGCCATTCTAGGATTTCCGATTTGCTAGCGAATTGCGGGCTTACTTGTATAAACATAACCTGATGTAACTGAAAAGCATTTCTGTAGCACCAGATTGTACATTGACGTTAGAAGGCATCAATGGACGATAAAAAACATGAACGATATTTTGATTCAAGCACTGTGTGTTCTCTCTGTTGTTCAGCGTTACAACGATAGTCTACAAGTTAATGTATGCTTGAAAGAATCAACAGCTATATTCATGAAAATATGAGCTGCAAAATAAACGATGTGTCACATACCATCAAAAGGACTACCATTAAGAGAGCGGATGACGAAGAGCCCCAGGAATTACAGATTTCATTACTCAAAACACCTGAATCACCAAATCTACCTAATGACACCAGTAAAATCAGTGAGAAGACTGCACAGCATCCATCATGACTGATGAATTCAATAATGACTTCTAATCACAGTTGAACATCAATCCATTAACTCTTCAAACTACATGTGGTCAAAAACTCTCCATAATGAAGACACCACACACCAATTAATACCGTCACCATCACCAATGATGTGCTAAATGAAGGCAGGATTTTGAAATGCAAAGATCAGAGGTGCTCTTGTTAACCTGGTCCAACAGGCAGCAGGCTCCTGTTTACGATGAACCATGTACAGCCAAAAACATCCTATTAGACATATAAACATGTGTTGCATGTTCAGAGAACACATTACATGTCTTACAAATAAACATAACATGATGCAACGGAAAAGCCTTTTTGTAGTTTCAGATTATACATTGACATTCGAAGGCATCAATGTACGATAGAAAACATGAACGATATTTTGATTCAGGCACTGTGTGTGCTCTCTGTTGTTCAGCGTTTCAACAAAGTTTACAAGTTAATGTATGCTTGAAAGAATTGATGCCTATATTCATGAAAATATGAGCTGCAAAATAAACGATGTGTCACACACCATCAGAAGGACTGCCGTTAAGAGAGTGGATGACGAAGAACCACTGGAATTGCAGATTTCATTACTCAAAACACCCGAAGCACTAAATCTGCCTAATGATGCCAGTAAATTCAGTGAGAAGGCTGCACAGCATCCACCTTGTAACTAAAGTTAACATTGCTGTCTAATTGGAAAAGCAAACATACCATTACAAAATAGCCACAGTGTTTTAACACGTTGTATATCCATAGTCTGAAGTGTCTTTCAACCTATTTACTCAATCCAGATGGGTTTATGTTGGGACAAATTCATTTGGAGATGCCTACAAGACCCAGTATCTGCTGCCAGCTTATATACATGGTTTAGGATCTGTAACAGGATGGCCAGGCTACCTCATAGGAACCATTTGGTCCAATGATTGCCCTATATGGGTGATGCCACCACCGCATGCAAGCCCAAATTAAGAACCCCACAGGCTCCTAGGTGACTTAACTCGTTAATGCAGACAACGGACACCAAGCCATTTAATGCAGTGTAGCATTTCGCACTATTGGTTTTGGTGCACAGAGACTCGATTGTTTCATCGAGTGGTAGGAGTGCCCCCTTGGTCAATTGCTGCATTGAGACTTGATTGCTTCATTGAGTGGTGAAAGGGTGTCTCGATGTGTGGAAACTCAATCGCTTCATTGAATATTGGGGATTTGGTAAAAAGGCCCTTGTTATCATGGGTTTCTGGGCACAAATTTAGAATGTCTGATGGTAGATCCACTTCTGACTGTGTGGTATCAGTTCAGACTCATTTCTTGAGTAGCTCCTAGTTGGTGGAATAAGCTGTCTTTAGTTTATATATGTATAAGCTGCATGTGGTCTTCAGGACAAAAAAAAATTCTGAAGGCTTCCTAGCAGTTTTACTATATCCGTGAACCTGGAGAGGCATCAGCTAACTCTGAAGACTTACACAGTACAGAGGACATGGACCCACTTCTGCTTGCTGCTCCCCGGCTTTCGTAAGAAGACACTGGTGATGCCATATCTTAGCTGTATCACTGACATGAGTCCTATTAATCTTTGTCTTGAGAAAATACCTCCAGATAGACAATGTGTTTAGTGAAAACTTCAAGCCTTGCCCTCCATTGCTGAGGTGTTTCACTTGCACGTTGTTGAGCTGCGGCGTTTGCTTCGTTTCGACGTTGTATCCCTTCATCTGTGTCATTAACACAACATCATTGTTGTTCTGCAGTGGCATTTGCTGCACTCGGCCTTTTGTAGGAAGTGCCAAACAAGTTTCAAAGTGCATGCATATGCCATCTAGTGGCTGTGGTTGAGCATGAGCAGAGCGGTCTGCTCCATACACACACACACACACACGCACACACACACACAGGTCTTTCGTTTACATATGTCTAATGATAAATAGAAGTGGTAGTTATTAACTGTATTATTTGAGGTTTGAAAAGTTGTAGCTAAAGGTAACATTTCCAAAATTCACAACTTGTATTTTCTACTCTAATCTATATTTAAACCCCACATCATTTCTTTTTTTTATGTGGCAGAGTTCATTTGTTGACTTTTTATGATTAGGTTCATGGATCATTGCTTTTCATTTTTTGCTAAGGCCTAAAATATCTTAGCTCAATCACTGGACTGGAAAACTCAGCAATTTTCATACATTTTCATAATTATGTTGAAGAAAAAAAAAACAAACCAGGAACTGACCTTTGAAAATCAATGCTTTAAAACGTTACGCCAGTACCAGCAGATTGTGGTCTCTAAACATGCAGACGTAGGCAGCGTGCAGACATCACGGTGTGGCTGAGCTGCGCTGAACTGTGCTGAGGAGTTTGGACCAAAGGAAAGTTTTTGACACCTTGATGGTGTTTTGCTCCTGACAATTGGGTTTGGTTAATACGTTTGTTTCAAGATTTTTAGATCTTTTGTTTTTCTTTTATCTGCACAGCAGTGATGGTTGTGTGAAATTGAGATGTGCTTGATGTGTGAATAAATATGGAACCAGCCGTATTTGTAAATGTTTAAGTGGGCATACTCATCATATTGTAGTGAACTCTAAAATCTCAATAAAGTTTATTCCTCCAAAGTCATTAGAAAATTTCATGCTGCCAAATTCTTCCTGTTATTTAACCCGCATCAGGGACAATGGTGGAAATTAAGGCAAAGTGAATTCAGACGGAAACACAGGAAACCAGGTATGTGGAATACATTCTTAAGCTATGGACTGACTGTGTCCTTTCATTTGTAAAATGTCCGCTGTTCTTATGTAATTATAAAAATGAGCTTGTGGCCTGAAAAAAAATGTTTATATTGTAAAAAAAAAAAAAAACAGACTCAATCTTCATCGAAAATCTGACCTTTACTTTATCTCTTGTAGATATGGTAACAGGAATTATAGTGGTGAGACCCCCGATTACAGCTCTTACATCCCTAACGTGAACTTCAAGCTCCAAGTAAAAGCAAAGAAAAATGTTTGTTGTGGTAAGAGTTAGCCTTTAAATGAGATGTAGTTAGCCTGCTAATTTTTATTTGATTGAATAACTGACAATTTCAAGATGAAGGCTCAAATAAGCCTTGTTCAGATGTAAAACTTATTACAGAAAATATATAATGAATGTTACACACATTATATAAATAAATCAGTGCACAGTGCCTATAAATAGTGTCAGACATCTTAAGGGCTCTGGTGATTTTAATTACCCGCCAAACCAGGGGTTAAGATAGAACTTTATTTGTCCCCAGGGAGAAATTTGGCTTTTTACAGAAGCTCTAAAAATCAATAAATACATAAATAGATGGTCATCAGTCAGTCATTTTTGAATCTACTTATTCCTGAACAGAGTCACTGGGGATGCTGGAGCCAATCCCAGTTAGCAAAGAACACAAGTCAGGATCAAACCCTGGACAGGGCACCAGACTATTGTAGAGCAAACAAACAAACAAACAAACAAACACACACACACACACACACATAAACACACACACTAGGGACAACATAGTGTCACCAGTTCACCTAACCTGCATGTCTTTGGACTGTGGGAGAAAACCAGAATACCAGGAAGAAATCCACACAGACACAGGGAGAACATGCAAACTCCACACAGGGAGGGCCACTGCGCCACTGTGCTACTACCCATAAATAGATAAATAAATAAATGCACACACACACATGCACACAGTATGGTCTGGACACACACCAAAACGACAAAAAAAAAGAAAACTTCTAACATGGTGGTCCCAGTCACAGTGAGGCATTATGCCGGCATATTGCTATTGGGATACAGACCCCCATCACATTTCTTGACACATTTCTGCTGAATAGTTTGTTGGCTGAAAGTCCTCAGTGTTTGTATGTCAGAGAGAGGATGTGCAGAATTGTTCATAATGGCACTCAGTTTTGTTTTACCTCCTCCAGGGGGTCCAGAGTGCCTCCCATAACTGAGCCTGTCCTTTTAATTAGCTTGTTAATTCTGTGGGCCTCTCTTGAAGTGATGTTACCAACCCAGCATACCACAGCATAGAAAATTGTAGAAAGTTCTCCACCTGACTCCTCTCCTCTGTCTCATCCCCCTTCAGTGGAGTGGAGTCAACCTGTGGTAAATTCAGTTGACTGGACATGTTTTGGAAAGGCACACACCTGTCTATATAAGGTCCCACAGTTGACAGTTCATGTCAGAGCACAAACCAAGCATGAAGTCAAAGGAATTGTCTGTAGACCTCCGAGACAGAATTGTCTCGAGGCACAAATCTGGGGAAGGTTACAGAAAAATTTCTGCTGCTTTGAAGGTTCCAATGAGCACAGTGGCCTCCATCATCCGTAAGTGGAAGAAGTTCGAAAACACCACGACTCTTCCTAGAGCTGGCCGGCCATCTAAACTGAGCGATCGGGGGAGAATGGCCTTAGTCAGGGAGGTGACCAAGAACCCGATGGTAACTCTGTCAGAGCTCCAGAGGTCCTCTGTGGAGAGAGGAGAAACTTCCAGAAGGACAACCATCTCTGCAGCAATCCACCAATCAGGCCTGTATGGTAGAGTGGCCAGACGGAAGCCACTCTTTAGTAAAAGGCACATGGCAGCCCGCCTGGAGTTTGCCAAAAGGCACCTGAAGGACTCTCAGACCATGAGAAAGAAATTTCTCTGGTCTGATGAGACAAAGATTGAACTCTTTGGTGTGAATGCCAGGCGTCACGTTTGGAGGAAACCAGGCACCGCTCATCACCAGGCCAATACCATCCCTACGGTGAAGCATGGTGGTGACAGCATCATGCTGTGGGGATGTTTTTCAGTGGCAGGAATTGGGAGACTAGTCAGGATAAAGGGAAAGATGACTGCAGCAATGTACAGAGACATCCTGGATGAAAACCTGCTCCAGAGCGCTCTTGACCTCAGACTGGGGCGACGGTTCATCTTTCAGCAGGACAACAACCCTAAGCACACAGCCAAGATATCAAAGGAGTGGCTTCAGGACAACTCTGTGAATGTCCTTGAGTGGCCCAGCCAGAGCCCAGACTTGAATCCGATTGAACATCTCTGGAGAGATCTCAAACTGGCTGTGCACAGACGCTTCCCATCCAACCTGATGGAGCTTGACAGGTGCTGCAAAGAGGAATGGGCGAAACTGGCCAAGCTTGTGGCATCATATTCAAAAAGACTTGAGGCTGTAATTGCTGCCAAAGGTGCATCGACAAAGTTTTGAGCAAAGGCTGTGAATACTTATGTACATGGGATTTCTCAGTTTTTTTATTTTTATTATATTTGCATAAACCTCAAGTAAACTTTTTTCACGTTGTCATTATGGGGTGTTGTGTGTAGAATTCTGAGGAAAAAAATGAATTTAATCCATTTTGGAATAAGGCTGTAACCTAACAAAATGTGGAAAAAGTGATGCGCTGTGAATACTTTCCGGATGCACTGTATATATATATATATATATCCATCCATTGTCCAACCCGCTGAATCCGAACACAGGGTCACGGGGGTCTGCTGGAGCCAATCCCAGCCAACACAGGGCACAAGGCAGGGAACCAATCCCGGGCAGGGTGCCAACCCACCGCAGGACACACACAAACACACCCACACACCAAGCACGCACTAGGGCCAATTTAGGATTGCCAATCCACCTAACCTGCATGTCTTTGGACTGTGGGAGGAAACCGGAGCGCCCGGAGGAAACCCACGCAGACACGGGGAGAACATGCAAACTCCACGCAGGGTGGACCCGGGAAGCGAACCCGGGTCTCCTAACTGCGAGGCAGCAGCGCAACCACTGCGCCACCGTGCCGCCTATATATATATATATATATATATATATATATATATATAAATATATATATATATATATATATATATATATATATATATATATATATATATATATATATATATATATATATATATATATATATATACTGTGTGTATATATATATATATATATATATATATATTTAAACATACCAAGCAGTTATATGGGAATAATGTATTTTTTTCTTTTTAACAATATTTTCATCTTGATTTCCATTCTACTTTTCTAGGTGTTCTAATTGTTTAATTAATCCATTATTTACTAACTAGCAAGTCTGACGCTAAAGTAGTTGCAGCCTTTGAATATTCCGTGTTGTTTGCCTGGGTGTCTGATCTGCTCGTTTTAAATTGTCATTATTAAGATACAACGAAGGGGGAAAAACTGCACAGAGAAAGGGCAAAGTATAATGAAATCAACAAAAGAGAGTTAAGCATTTAAATCTATAGCAAAAGCAGAAATATTTCTAAATGTCTTATAAATATAAAAATCATGGTGCTATGCTTTTCTGAATGTCGAATGAAAGAAAAAATAATGCCAGCTAATTAAATGAGATCAGCGTTATTTGGTGTCATCACTGATTGGGAATCTGGTTGGAACAAAAATCTGAAGTCACAGGGGGTCCACAGGACCGAGGTTGGGAAACATTGCCCTAGAACTACAAATATAAAGAATAAAATAATTGATCTAAGTATTCACTACCTTCAAGTCAGTATTTACAGTAGTAGACGGCAGCCATTACAGTCTGTGAGCTCATGTGTCTATGAGCCTTGCACATCTGCACACTGCCATTTTTCCTCATTCTTCTTTGTAAGCCTGCTCAAGTTGGGTCAGGCTGCATGGAGATTGTGAGTGAACAGCCTTTTTCATGTCCAACTACAAATTCTCAGTTGGACTGAGATCTGGACTCGGAACAGTCCAGAACAGTAACATTTTTAAGCCATTCCCCTGTTGATTTGGCTTTCTGCTTTGGGTTGTTGTCCTGCTGGAAGATACGTCTTCTCCTAAGTCACAGCTTTCTTGCCGACAGCATCAGGTTTGCCTCCAGGATTTCTCTGTATTTTACCGCATTCATTTTACCCTCACAAGCCTTCCAGAGCCTGCAACAGAGAAGCATCCCCACAGCATAATGGTGGGAATGGTGTGGTTTTGATTATGTGCAGTGTTCAAACATGTCACTTAATGTCAAGGCCAAAAGGCTCAATGTTTCTCTCATGATACCACAGAACCTTCTCCCAGGTGAGTTCACCATCTCCCATGTAATTCCTGGCAAATTCTAGACAACATGCTGTAAGAAATGAGATAGGTAAAGAGTCCAGTTCGTGGCAACAAGGTGAATAACAGGCAAAAAAATAACCATAGACAATTGACAGTTCAATTATGGTTGCTTGGAGCTTTTATAGAGGACTTAATGACAGGGAGGAAATGAAATAACGGGAGTGGCGGGGATTGAAGGAGCTGATGTCAGGAACAGAAGGACAGAACTGAAGTCATCAGGATGAGACCAGAAGTGATGTGATTCCATGGTGTGGGCGGACATTTTCTTCTTTGGGGATCGGAGTGGTTTTCGAGATAACAGGTTTTAATTCCAGTGTTTTCTTGTGGGTGTGAAGGAGAGAGGAGCATTAGTACCGCATTCCAGATCCCCGTTTCTCGTGGTTTCACTCACAAATGAGCCCTTTGACTGTCCCCTGTTCGCACTTGTGTGACAATGCCTTAAACATTTTATCTCTTTGCCATTCTGCCATAAAGCACCCAGGCACCAGTTGTCTTCAGTGTCTCTCCAATTTTAACAACTGTAGCTTGTAACTCTTTCAGAGTTCTCCCAGGTGTCTCGGTGGCCTCCACCACTATTCTTTTTGCGCGATCACTCAGTTTTTCTAGACAGCTTGCATTAGGCACATTTACAGCTGTGTCATACTCTTTCCATTTCTTAAAGAATGATTTAACTTGACTCCAAGGGATATTCATTGACTTGTCTCCATCTCCATGTGCTTTTCCATCATCTTTTCACAGAGATTCTTGGAGTGTTTTTATTTTTTTGTCTTAATTGTGTAGTTTAGGCCTCCATACTGATTCGCCACAACTTGGACCTTCCATTTATATATTTATACTGCTATCAGTTGAAACTGCAGACCGGTGATGTCCATTAAACTGGATATGGGGCATCTAAAACCATTTGGCTACACCAGTGATTATCAGGGTCCTGGGACTTTTTGTAAATTATTCACAGGTTATTTTCTGGCTCTAGCACTGAGCAGCATATCATGTTTTCGACACCAACAAGTCTGATGGAATCATTTATTTGTCGATTCAATGCTTCATTCTAAAGTTCATTTTCAATCTGTCCTGTTGTTCCGCTGCCATTGTGTTTGTTGTTCAGCTGCGCTAAACTGTCTGGTTTTGCCCAGTAAGGGGCGGGGCTTCAGAGGCAGAGAGCCTGTCAATCACTACTCAATAGGAGAAAAGGGTCTCTCTAAATTCACTTCTTTTTCCTACTACTCAGATTCCAAATCCCTTCTTGCACATTAATTTCATCGATTTGTGTTGGATTCTTTGCTGATTTTGAATTTTGCAACCCTTTTTTGGACCTTGTTCTTGCCTTGTGGTTTTTGGTTTTGGTAATTGGTGGACTTTTTGTTCTCCTGGTTCAGACCCTTGCTTCATTTATGTTTTTCTCTACCTCCTTTCTTCCTGTTGTTCTCATTTTCTCTTGTCCTCTGGGCAGAATCGTGATGATTTATGTGTGTCACATTAAAGGGAGCATTTATGTGACAGATTATTTTGTGCTTTGTATTTCTAATTAATTTGGATATTTTTGCACAGATTTGTTCTCACTTTGACATTAAGGAGCTTTTCTGTTAATCAGTGCCTAAAAAAGCCAAATTAAATCCACTGTGATTCAATGTTATGTAACAATAATATGTGAACACTTCCAAGCAATAAATATTTTTTACAGGCACTGTACTGATACATATCTAAATATATACACATACTTGGATCACCGGTATATTCTTCTTTCTCCATTTGGATTAACAATGCTTCTTGTAACATTTTAATTCTACAGTGCCCTCCATAATGTTTCGATGAGGAGAAGGCTGACAGCATGCACTGACACTGTGAGTTGCCGCACTCACCACATGATAAACCACCTCAGGACCCCAAATTAGGACCCAAGCACAGCATTGCAATGGATGGCACCTCAGCACCACTCTAGTTTGAATGGAATAGAACAGTTTGAGGTATTTTACAAAGGCTGGAGTGCCAATCCCGGCACCAAACCCAAGTTGGAGGACCTGCTTACGTCATACCCAGGATGGAGCAAATGCACATTAGTGGTCTTGCTAGAGGGCCCAACATTTACCCTTGGTTTACCTCTCTGCTCCACACTTTAACATTACAAGTCAGACAATTCAGATGTAATTAAAGTTCACATTGCAGGCTATAAGGGTATTTGCATACATTTCGGTCACACCGTGTTCAAATGACAATTTTTCTATGTGGTCCCCCCATTTAAGGGCACCATAATATCTGGGAACACAGCAATGGCAGGTCTATTAAAGCTGTCATATTTAGTTCTTTCTCGCATATCCCAGTATTGACTGACTGCTTAAAGTCTGCGATTCATAGACATCACCCAGTGCTGAGGAACTTCTCTGGTGCTGCTCTACCAAGTGTCTAATGAAGCCATCTTCAGCTCCTGCTTGTTTCAGGGGCTTGTCCCCTTACGTTTTCTCTTCACCATATGGAAGGCCTGCTCAATGGGATGTAAATTAGGTGACTGGCTTGAACATTCAAGATTTTTCCATTTTTTAGCTTTAACAAATTCCCAATTTCCAAATCAAAACTATTTATTTGAGATCGTTATCTTGTTGTAGGATGAAGCATCGTCCAATGAGTTTGAAGGCATTTACTAGAACTTGAGCTGATGAGATTTTTCTGTACACCTCAGAATTCATTGTGCATCTGCTGTCAGTAGGCTCACCATCCATGAACAGAAGTGTGCCAGGACCTGTGGCAGCCATACATGCCCAAGCCATAACACCCCCACCACCATGTTTAACAGATGTGGTGGTCTGCTTTGGATCTCGGGTAGTTCTTTCTCATCTCCACACTTTGCTCTTACCATCACTCTGATGCAGGTTCATCTTTGTTTCATCTGTCCCCAAGACCTTTTCCCAGAATTCTGCAGGCTCTTTTAACTCCTTTTTTCACATACTGTAATCTGGCCATCCTGATTTTGTGGTTAGCTAGTGGTTTGCATCTTGCAGTGTGTCCTCTGTGTTTCTGTTCATGAAGTCTTCTGCTGATAGTCGTCTCTGACACATCCACCTCTGCCTCCTGAAGACTGTTTCTGATCTGTCGCACAGGTATTTGGAGCTTTTTCTTTATTATAGTGAAGATTCTTCTGTCATCAACAGTGGAGGTCTTCCTTGGCCTACTAGACCCTTTGTGCGTTCTTTCTTCTTAATGATATCCCAGGCAGTTAATTTAAGTAATCCTATGTTTTTACCAGTGGTTTTATTCTTGTTTTTCAGCCTCATAATAACTTCTTTGTCTTTCATTGGCACAGCTCTCGTCCTCATATTGAACAATGGTAACTACACACTCCAAAGGGTAGGAGCGAGCCGAGGTATCTTATGAGGCAATGAAACACACCTGAGGAATCACAAACACCCGTGACGCCAATTGTCCTAAACGTTATGGTGCCCTGAAATGGGTGGCCATGTATAAAAAGTGTTGTCATTTCTATAGGGTGTGACCATAATGTATGCAAATCCCTGTAAATGAAAGTCTGCAATGTGCACTTTAATAACCTCTGAATGGTTTGAAGCAGAGTGGGAAATCAAGGGAAAATGTGTCTTTGTACTGAATATTATGGAGGAGACTGTATGTGTACTTCCTGCAAACAAATGATGCCAAGAGCCAGCTGAATAACAAGGTACTTTCTTTAGTGGTTTAATGATAGTCTAAATATGCCATCACTTTCTTTTGTTTTTTACCAGCTCTCATCAAATTCACTTTTACAATCATTCTTTAACTGATGAAGCAGCGAGCACTGCCTGGGGTGGGCGCTGTCGGGTTTGGTCTTCTAATGGCTCTCCCACTGGTTATATTTTTGTCTTCCTGCCGTCAGCTGTTAATTTTTTTCCATGTAGGCGGATTAGGAAAGGGGACGTAGATTATATTTTTTGTCTTTTCAGCTACTATGCTCTTCAGGTAGAAAGCAGTAAAAAGACTATAACAAAAAAAGAGAACATTTTCCTGGAATTTAGTGTACACTGCGTCTTGTAGTGAGCCTTACAGACAGCTATGCATGACTACAAAAACTCTCCAGCATATGCAGCAATATATTTCATCTTTGTAACCATGGTAAATCGGTTTGAGAATGGAGCACTGCGAGACCACAAAACATACAATAATGGTACCTACCATAAAATCAATTATTTCTAAAACATGCTGGAGGTTTGTGCCTAGGGCAGACCATACTTTGGTTTTCTGAAATGAGAAAGGGGGGATATTCGAGACATGTGCCTCCAGAGTAATGAATCTTTATTTTGTTTTCTAATGAAAAAAAAAATCTGATTAATTTAAACTTGTCAGTTTTTTTTTATTAAACTTTGTAGTAAACTTTTCCACCAGTTTCAAGCTTGTTATTTCTCTTACATAATAGCACAAAGGGGAAACACACAATACATTGGTCCTGTTTTTAACTTAAATGTTTCTCTTCCTTTTGACCAAAGAGTAGCCTCAACATCTGACATAAAATGAAGACAGTTACACTCTTAATAACTTAGGAGAACTCTTCATTTGTTGAAAAAATAACCAATCTTAATAAAATATTGTTTTGTCTTTGTGGAGTGATATATTACTCTACTTTCCCCTTTTGTATTATTAATATGTAGCCTTTCTCAGAATGCCTCAAATTTCACAGACTACCTACTGTTTAAAAGGTTTTGTAATATATAACTTCTCCCATCTTCCCTTCTACATCTATAACCTCAGGTAATTAGATGTAGTAAAAGACAAACAGGAGTTAAGTTATACTTTTAATAATTTATTATTGATAATATTCATAAATAATAACAATATGCAAGTACATTTGAATATTGGCAACCATACAACCTGATAAATGCTGATGTGTAGTTTCAGGCGGCACACAGACTTATTAGTTATTTAGAATGTCTCTAGCTAAGGCATCATTTTGTGGTCAGCTTTCTTCAGAACAGGCCGCATGCCTGTCTCAATATGGCTGCCGTGCTGTGCTCTCATTGTGTTGTCCTTTTCAGCTCTTGGTGTGAGATGGTCATTCAGTTTGGTAAGAGAGAGAGAGAGGGAGGGGTAAAGCAAGCAAATTTATAGATTTTCTGTCCAAGCTCTACAGCCAATAGGGCATCATGGTACTTAAAGAATTTTGATACAAGCCAAATCTAAACAGCCATACTTCAGTGCAATGGGGCAGAGAATACTTTCACACGTGCCCCCGTGAAGCTTGCCAGCTAGGCAGTCTGGCTTTCCTTTGGGGGTTTACTGAGACAGTCCTGAATGCTAAAATTGTTTGAGGCACTTCCCCAACCCTGTCATAAAATTCACTATCCTGACTGATGCCTAGGGGGTAAACATGAATGCTTCTCACTAATGAAATACTAATATTACATTGTTTTGCCTAAGTTACAAATAAAGACATGAAAATTATTTATCAACTTCTATGCAAAAATTCACACCACAACAAACAGTTTGAAATGTAATGAAACAACTTACAAATTGTTATTTCTCATGGTCATAAAAAAGCCCCCAATCCACACAAACACACAGTGTGATAAACAGATGCACATCGAAGCAGATGCACAATGCACTGATATTGCGATGCATGCAGGTTTAAAACACCAGGATGTATTTTTAACTCTTCTGTGAATTGATACTTTCTTTTGAGCATTTTTCTTTTGCGCTTATAATCTGGTGTTGAAATTGTAACCCTCCTACCTGTCAACTCAGTCAATTTGCCGTCTTCCTGCAGCAAACCCCTCCATGTTTGCTACGTGTTACATAGGAGTACCCCATTAAGGTATGTGCATTTTGAAAACATTAATCAGTAGTATATGAAGCAAACAAAAATATGTAGGTCTCTGTTTGTTAACACAGTCTGAGTAATGCTAAAACCAAAATCCATGACAATTTTAGGACATATTTGTTTTTTATGTTCTTTCAGCCAATACTTATACCACTGGCTCCTGAAGGCAGTATTATAATTTATAAGAAACTCTGCTAACACAACCCAATAGGTATAATACATCCTCCAAAAATCATAAACTGCTTACAGCTGAGCTAATTTAAAGTAACATAATAAGTAACTAATCAAACATACAGAAGTAATCATACAAGTTACCCATATAAATATTAATTATAATTATAATTACCATTTTGTGCCATTAGAAGTGTAAGTTTGGCCTATACACATTTTTTGGTTATCTTTAAATAGCCATAGATCTTTGTACTGTTATTATGTCACCATTTATATTTACTGCCCTTCATATTTTTTTCTGCTATATGGTATTAGTTGCAGCCATATTTTACTGGCCCATGGGATCTTGCAGTCATATCTGTTGTCGGGGCCCAAAAAAATCAAAAAGAGGCCCGAAGCACCTAGTCAGAACTGAAAACAGGGGTAGGCCTCAAAGCACCAATTAATCCTGGCACTTAAACTCAGTAACAGGCTTGTAGCCTGCACACCCAAGAAATGGCAAACTCAAAAAAATGTGAGTCGTAAAAAATTAAATAAAAAAAATAGATAAAAACAGAAACAGTATGCAAAAAGGGTCAAAAGATCACAAGATGTTGTGAACAGTGCACTCAAATGTATGTGAGGCCTCCAAAGGACCCACAGACCAGCAAGGACCCTTACTGACATGCCTTAAGTTAGGCCTCACCTGAGGCAGCCTCATCCCATACTCTATAGAGAAGTTGACCTGAAAATTAAAACAAATATCTTTAAATGACCAAAAATACACCAAAAATACTTCTCTAGGGAAAGTAAGCCATCCTGGTTAGAGAGACAAGTCCTACAAGACATTTGTTTCAATAAAGGGAATTATTTAAATAAACAAAAGGAGTTCAGAAATTAGATTAAAAAAAGAGACACAGGATTTCTCTGTAGATCACGAGATGAATTCTTCAACTTGAATATCAAAAACAGAACCAGAAAATCCAGAAGCCAAGAAATCAACCCAATAATGTTCACTCTAGAAATGTCAATGAACCACAGTCTGAGCTATTAACAGCTGAGGTTGGTCCTTCAGCTCTGACATCACCCACAAAACCCAAGGGATGAAAGCAAAGGTACTTACATAACACGTAAACATCCATCCATCCATTTTCCAACCCGCTGAATCCGAACACAGGGTCACGGGGGTCTGCTGGAGCCAATCCCAGCCAACACAAGGCACAAGGCAGGGAACCAATCCCTGGCAGGGTGCCAACCTACCGCAGGACACACACAAACACACCCACACACCAAGCACACACTAGGGCCAATTAAGAATCACCAATCCACCTAACCTGCACTGAATAATTAATAACTACATTACACAAATAGACACAAGAGAACACAACAAGGAAGTGCAAGAGAACAACTAAGCATTGCTTTACAAACTTAACCCTTCCATGGCCTTTGTTTGGGCACCCGTTATTAGGATATGCAATGGTTGCTATGGGCATGTAACTGGGGTACTGCTAAGCAATGGATATAAAAGATCTTCAGGGCCAATCTTTCCCTATTCGAGCTATGGATAAAAAAAAAAAATCTGTCGCTTGCTCAAAATCTTTCTGCTTTATTTGTTTATGTATCAACCTTTTGCTTATTTCCTTGACTTTGTTTCTTGCTTTTTCATTTTGGCCTTAATGCGCGATTTTCTTTGATCTCCCAGTTTTGACTTGATTCTGATTTCATATCCTTCACTTGATTACTCCAAATCTCATTTGCCTTGCAGATAGAACAATCAGCAGGATGTAAGCCCGCCTCTTGCGTTTGGGACCACCTAAGTTTGCCTACTCTTTTGTTGCACAGCTCTGGTAGAGTGTAGGTCTGGTTTGTATTGTTTTGAGGCATGCTCATTTTTTGATTATTACAGCAGGTGGGATCAGAACACTAGGTTTGACAAAGTTTTCCCCATGAATATAAGATATAACATATACTAAAATGTCTTAAAAATAATGAGTATTATTATGAAAGTTTAGCATGGGCTGCCCAAATCAAGTTGAAGTATATTGCCATGTGTCCACAACATAATGAGATGAGTGTCCAAGATAGCTGTGGTCCTCATTAATAAAGGAAGTCCTCCTAAGGCAGTGTGTGGTGTCCTGTGCCTGTGCCTGTGAAATTCTCCAGTTACTTCACCGCCTTTGTTCCTGAGCTGAGCAGGCACCATACCAGTTGTTTCAGCCTTTGAGACTGAATGGGCTTGATTGTACTCCTACAAAAGATGGTGTACATAAGAGGAGAAACTTGGGCTTTCCCCAGACATATTTCAGACAGTCATGTGTTTTTTTTTTAATCTTTTTGTATTTTTTGAGATATTATTTTGAATATTATGTTTGTAACTCTGTTTATGGTTATGTTGTTTCTCTATGTATTAGCGTGAGTTTTGCTGTATTTTATGCTTTTGATTTTGTTAAATTCAGATTATTCTTTTCCATATATTGTGATGATTACTGTTGGTTTTGTTAACTATTCTGTAATCATGTAGTCACTTTAAATCTGTGTTCATTCTTTGTGTTCTGTGGGTGGTGCCACAAAAGGTGGGATCCTCCCTGGCAATGGGGTCAGATTTAAAGTGCCAGTATACAATTACAGAATAATAAACAAAACCAAAAGTAATCACAAAAATATGTGAAAAATTCCAAATTTAATGTAAACAACAAAAAAAACAAATCAAAGTTGTGTGAGAGACGGCCGGCAGTTCTACCGGCTGGGATGCCCCTAAAATAGAAGGATGGGGAAAGCAGCTACTTGTCGATACTGCCTCCCCCAAAACGCTAGATGGCAGCTTCCGTGGAGTATAGGGCTACCCGGGATTCCCAGAGGACATCCTGGGACTTGGAGTTCGGATTCTCAGCCCTGTTGGGTGCAGTGCGTGCCTCCAGGGAGAGCTGTCGAAGGACCTAGGGAGTCCTGCTTTCCCTATAGCCT
Organism: Erpetoichthys calabaricus; assembly: GCF_900747795.2. Classification (NCBI taxonomy): domain Eukaryota; kingdom Metazoa; phylum Chordata; class Cladistia; order Polypteriformes; family Polypteridae; genus Erpetoichthys; species Erpetoichthys calabaricus. Next base: position 315,521,098 of record NC_041395.2, read on the forward strand.
GGAAGTACAAGTGGATTATGAGGACGAAAGCCCTGAAGTCCTTCCAGACTGATTAAAAGAACTTGAATTCTTCAACTGACCCGGAAGTGCTGGCAAGTCACGTGGGAGGAAGAACAGAAACACTTCTGGGTCAGGAACTATATAAAGGACTGCTGAAGACCCAGCAAGCAAGCCAGAGTTGGGTGGAGGTGGAGAAAGATTGTTGGGAGGTGTGGAGGAGAAGACATAAGAAAGAGAGTTGAAATTATTGTGTTTATTGCCTGTAATATTGTGGCTGTGGTGCTTTGGGTGCTGTTAATAAGAAGAAAAGCGAAAGCTTATTGCTTTTACTTTGTGTCCTGAGCATCTGTCTGTTGGGGTTAAAGGGGCAACAGCAACCCCTAGTGTCTGATATGTAACACTTTCTATGTACTATTTATTATTTGCTATTCAATCTTTTGTTTTTGATGCATGTATCTGTTCTCTGCCCCTGTCTCCTATATAATGAGCCTAGAGGGGCAGTACCTCCTAATGATGTAGCTGGGGAACTACCCCAGCAGTATATGAGGAGGAGCTGGCTTTGTCTCTTGCTCATGTTTAAACTACAGTTTCTGGTTTGTGATTTCCTTTTAGGTATTGTTGCCCTGCTTATTTTGTTGTCTTTTTGAATCATTTTAAAAGCATTAAGGGAAGTTTGATTGTTTTTATAACTGAGGGATTTAATAGTTTTCCTCACATCCTTTTGCGGATATTTTATTATTTTAAAGATTTTGCCCAATTTTTGGACCGATGCAGGCCATAAGCCTAATATTTGAGTTTGGAGCTAAGCTGTCTGTTGTGGTGAGGCCCACCGAGTGGGTTCAGACCTGTGGAGATGGTGGGTCTGACTTTATATGTGCGTATGTTTTTTATATTTTTGGGGATCATAACAGAAGTAGACAGTGGTGGGCCTTTCTGATGAGAACTAAGATGTGTTATGCTTTCTTGAGGCCATCAGTGATGGTAACTCCAGAAAATGTAAATATAATCTGTCTTCTGCGTCTCTGAAGTTTATGACCGGGCCCTGTGCTGTGCTTATATTAAGTGAGAAAGTGCTATCAGGTCATCACTACATCACAAGACAAATCACTTCTTTCTAAGTTGTCTTTGTAAGGGGGTGATCAGGTTTACACTTGTCATACAGTATATTTATTGACGGAGCTGGAGCTGCTGTATGTCTGAGCACCCAGTCATAAGTGAAGTGGAGTGTAACATGGGGCTCAGCACACCAGCATGAAAGAAGTGAATCTGCCAGTACGCACATTCTGGGATTTGACAGTTAGGTAGTTCCAGTTGCAAGGAATATTCCCTGCATAATGCAAAGAGGAGATGGCCCAAACTATCTTTCAAATTCTGTTTATTTTGAATTTTTTTTGTCTCTCAAAGCCTTTCACCACAGTAGGAGTGCGGGCTGCTGAGACATTTCACTTTTGTTTTCTTTGCTACCAGTATAGTTGCTGTCTTTTTGAAGCAAGTAGGAAATTCAGATTCTCACAGTAGCATGTTTTTGAAGAATCTCATATAAACACCTATTATCTGTTAAAGATGTTTAAGAAAATAAGAATTTAAATGTAATAAAGAAAATCAATACATACCGTGTACTAGTGCTATGTGTTAACTGCACACTTCATATAACGTGCAGGCATATTTGCTGTTATTGACAGGATAATAGAAAAGAAAATAAATAGATACACAAACAACCAAAATAAATATGGCTTCTCTTCATCTGATGTGCATTTTCTTTTACTACATTCTTCACTTTGCTTCATGACAGACAGCCATCCCACATGCTACTGGGTTTAGGCTCCAGCTCTTAGCTATTCTGTACTACAAAGCACACCAAGTTTAGAAAATAAAGCACACACATAAATAAATAAAAAACACTGTTGTTGACCACAATGAATAGTTTATATGTCAATTAATCTCTTGCAGTCCTTACAGATTAGCCCTGAAAAAAGTTTCTAATAAGACTATGACAAAGCGCCTCAACCTCTATAATTCCTTCTGCAGATTTCAATTTTGAGTCCAATAAAAAAAAATCAATTCTGACTCCAAAGCTCCTTGAATGTCTAACAGCATTGTGCTCTCCCTTTATTTTAAAAGAAAGAGTGGCAGAAAATCTTGCAGTTTGTTAAAAAAAATACAATCTGGAAAAAAATAACATGACTTTCCAGGATTAATTTGCAAAGCCTTTCCTCTAAAGATTAACCAGAAATTGTATAGTTACAGTTTTTTGTTCATCCTTTCAATGAGGTAATAAGAAAAAACAAAAAAATGTAAAAAGAGTAATTGAATTACAAGAGCCTGAATTGGTAACTGCAAAAACCTTAAGCAGTTTTAATGTGTAACTCCATGATAAACTACTATGATGTCCCAGGCTGGCTACTGTGGAGCTGTTGCTTAAGGGAAAGACACTTTGTCTTAGTAACCTTGAAATGGATTTGGTTTGAACAATCCTCTTTAATAAAATCCCTGTGTGCATCCAGGTGTCTGTGTGTGTGTGTCTTCTGGTGAAGTGCGCATGCACGGGGCACGGTGCGATGCACGATATTACTGTCAGAGAAAATTACAGGCGTTTTACGGAAATACAAACCAGTATTACTGCGAGAGGAAATTAAAGGTACACAATACAGTGACGCATATTACAGCCACATACAAGCCAGTGTTACTGTCAGAGAAAATTAAAGGCATATTACCGACGCGCACGCCTGTATTACCTCCAGAGAAAATTAAAGGTATATTACGGACGTACAAGCCAGCGGACGTACAAGACAGTATTACTGTCACAGAAAATTAAAGACACACAATACATGGAGGTAGCCCACGAAGAACGGTCAGCTCAGCAACTAAACATCAACAAAAGAAAGGCTGAAAGACAAAGAAAAATACGACCAACAAACAGAATGAGGTCAAGGTCCCTTGCCATTTAATACAGACTGTTCCTACTAATGTTTATGCACTACTGTTCTAGCACCTGTTATTGTAACGGGCTTAATGACTAGTATAATATAATCTCATATATAAACCTCTACATGTGGAATTGTGTGTGTCTGTCTGACTGGCCCGGTGGCGCAAGGCTACAGCATGAAGCTCAAAGAGCCGGCAAGGTGACCCCAAGTTAACGAGACGGAAGAAGAAAGAAGTACGAGGCTACAGCATGAAGCTGAACGAAAGCAACTCCGTACCCAAAGTGAAACCGCCAAGGAAAGACAAACGAGAGAGAAACTCGCTTAGCCGCTGATAGACAAGGGGGGTGAGCACGTCCGTAAAACAAAACCACAGACTCTGCATTTCATTTTTTTTTCTGACAATTTCAATAGTTTCTAGGAGCCGGGGCTTTTTACAGCATGAGCTTACACAGCTAATATACTGTAATTTATACTGTATATATAAAAGCCAAATACCACTGACTCACTCATCACGAAATCTCACGAACCATGAGGACTTGGGACTTGAAATTTGGAATGTAGGTTACCCTTGACCCACAGGTGCTTGCTAAGAAAACGGCTTTAAAAATTTCATGGTCCAAGAACATTCTGTCTGTATGTCTGTCCTTTTTCACAAGAGAATTACTTAACTGATGTAGATCTGGTTGTTTTCTATAATTTGCTTGAAGTTTCTGGTTGATTTTGTGACTTCTCTCATCGTTCTAAGTATCATATTTTGCTTGCGGTACCGATGCATTTATGCAAATCCAAGAGAGTGGCTGTGGGCCGAGAGCGGGGGGGGCCGTTTTCCTCATTCACTCGCCAGCCTCCATTAGATTTGCTCTACCTGTCGCCACGTGTTGGAGTGCACCTTGCCTCCGCTTAGCTAGCGATACCTGTTTGTTCAGCAGACATTATCATCTACAGATTGTTAAGGAGTAATGTTTGACATTTTTGAGAGAGAGAGATCAGAGCTCCGTGTGTTTTAGAGGGTAGCTGCTGATTGCCAGAGATATGACAGCCATGTGCTTTTCTCCCCATGCAGGGGACGCTCTCTCATCAGAGCTGAACACCATCAGATACAGTGCCAACATCTGTTGATTTTTAAAGTTTGTCCTGTTTCATTACTATGTGGGTGCAGCCACGGGGTACAGATAATATAATATAATATAATATAATATAATATAATATAATATAATATAATATAATATAATATAAAAACTAAAGTGTTTGTGACCAGTCCCTCTGAGTGATCTGATTGGTCAGTTTAGCTTTGGTGTGATTGGTCAGTTTAGCTTTGGTGATGCAACGGCAAGTATAAAAGCGTACAGTTTGCGAGAAAGCCATCCTGAAAATAATGACTGAGTGTGAGTAGCAGGCTATACAGGAACACACTCAAGAGAGAGGGGCCGCCAGTGAAGAAACATTCACATTTAGCAAAGACACAGAAATGCAGCTGAAAGTGCATATAGGGAAAGAGATAGTAAATAGCGGGCAGCACGGTGGCGCAGTGGTAGTGCTGCTGCCTCGCAGTTACGAGACCCAGGTTCGCTTCCCAGGTCCTCCCTGCATGGAGTTTTGCATGTTCTCCCCGCGTCTGCGTGGGTTTCCTCCGGGCGCTCCGGTTTCCTCCCACAGTCCAAAGACATGCAGGTTAGGTGAATTGCCGATTCTAAATTGGCCTGTTTGTGTGTGTCCTGCGGTGGGTTGGCACCCTGCCTGGGATTAGTTCCTGCCTTGTGCCCTGTTTTGGCTGAGATTGGCTCCAGCAGACCCCCGTGACCCTGTGTTCGGATTCAGCAGGTTGGAAAATGGATGAATGGATAGTAAATAGCAAATATATTTATTTATGTTATTCCATATCTGTCGTGCTCAAATCAGGTGCATTTAGGACTGAAATGTCACTTGGGCAATAACTGCTTCATCAGCAATAAACTGACTCCTCATTCAGCAATTGTGGTTGGAACAAAATACTGCAGCCACTGCGGCACTCCAGGACCGATGTTGCTCATCCCTGACCTACGCTTAGCCTGTGACATCTGTAAAGTTTACAGCTTGTCTGAAAGGCATGTCTTCAATTTAAAAACTTATGATGACCAGCCAGTTGCCAGTTCACATCTAATCTTAATATTAATAAATGTTAAAAAAAAAACAAAAAAAACAGAGGACATTTGGCTTGAAGAGCACTGACATCACAACTCCCACATATGATATACCATTTGATTTGTCTTTATGTCTAGTTATGCAAGATGTGGAGCTTTAAAGGATCCCCCTGAATTTTTGGCCTTCTAGGACCATATTTTGAGAAGGAAATTACCTTTATGATTAAAAAATCATAAAGTAAACCAATAGGTGTCTTCGGCAAAAATGAGCGGAAGGACTTGAAGCTGTGCATGCCACATCAATTGAGCCCAGGGGTTCCCCCCCACTAATGGAATATGATAGGTCAAATTTCTCATTTTCATAAAACTTTAAATAAAATGGGGATTGGTAATACAGGCATGTGGAGTGTCCTTTTAGGCTATTTCGAGGTTGCTGATTGGAAATATAATAAAAGTTTTGATATTTGATTCTTTATCGGTGGTCCTAGCCCTCTAAGAGTCTCTCCCAGAAGGTTTACAAATGACCAATTTCAAACACAAGCAAGTGGATGTATCGTTTTACACTATTTTAAGGTGAGTGATTATGAATACGATTTTTTTTTGATTTGTAATTGTTTGCTAGACATTCAGCCCTCTATCAACCTCCATCAGAGGGTGAAAAATGACAAATTTGTATTGCAATCGAGAATATTTCGATTTTAAACATTTAAAACAGCGAGACAACTAGCGATCTAGCTCTGTCAGAACCTTTGGCACGTGGTGAAAAGTGATACGTTTCTATTACAATCAATTCTAGCACATATTTTAGTATTTCATATATTTGACACTGTCAGTGTTATTTATTTTGTAGTTCTGTCTCGTGAAATAAGTCATTATGTTTCATATGAACACCCTGAATTAGGGCGGCTTATGCTAATTCAGACTTTTTTTACTGTGTTGTCTATTAAATGGGTTCACCAGGCTGGTGCCCCAAGTGTTTTTCTTGTCCAGTTTGGTTTTACAAGAGTTAGTTGATATTTTAATCATATTGATATTCCAGCTGCTAGGCCTGAAGAAAGACCTGTCCTTTAAAGGACAGATGGAAAAGGGTACCTGGAAATGTGGCAACTGTCAAAAATACAGGCTGAAGTCATTAAAGAGTCTTAACAACTAAAATCACAGAACATCAGATTCCTAAACAGAATCAGGCTTGGCAGAGGAAGGTGAAAGGCAGAAAAATCAGCCATGTACAGGGTGTCATCCCATTGCAGGTTCCTTTCAAATTCACATACCAAACACATTTTGAGTCGTCAGTCTAACAAGTGCAGCATGGGAATGTGGAAGGAAATATGAACAAGTGGAAAAACAACATATCCAGACATAGGCAGAACATGACAATTTAACACAGTCTGTGGCTGGTTAGGAATTCAGCCCTCATCTCTTGGGCCTCTGATGCCCAGCACTGCTTCTTGTATCATCATATATAAAATGTGTGTGTTAAATTTTATGAAGAAATAAGTCAAAACTTGACAGTAATAGACAGCATGGAAAACACAGAAAGGAAAACCGAATGAGAACTGAACCACCAGGCTACCATGTTGCCCTCCTTCTTATCAATCTGTTTACAGTAATCCCTCCTCGATCCCCAGAACCCCCCCGCGAAAGGTGAAAATCCGCAAAGTAGAAACCATATGTTTATATGGTTATTTTTATATTGTCATGCTTGGGTCACAGATTTGCGCAGAAACACAGGAGTTTGTAGAGAGACAGGAACGTTATTCAAACACTGCAAACAAACATTTGTCTCTTTTTCAAAAGTCTAAACGTGCTCCATGACAAGACAGAGATGAGAGTTCCGTCTCACAATTAAAAGAAAGCAAACATATCTTCCTCTTCAAAGGAGTCAGGAGCAGAGAATGTGAGAGAGAGAGAGAGAAAAAAGCAAACAATCAAAAATCAATAGGGCTGTTTGGCTTTTAAGTATGTGAAGCACCGCCGGACAAAGCAGCTGCAATGAAGGGAGCAATGTAAAGGTAGTCTTTCAGCATTTTTTAGAGGAGCGCCTGTATCCTCTAGGCCAGTGTGCGAACAGCCTCTCTGCTCACACCCCCTCCGTCAGGAGCAGAGAATGTCAGAGAGAGTGAGAGAGACAGAGAAAAACAAACAATCAAAAATCAATACGTGCCCTTCAAGCTTTTAAGTATGCAAAGCATCGTGCGGGAAGCATGTCTCTTGACAAAGCAGCTGCACGGAAGGAAGCAATGTGAAGATAATCTTTCAGCATTTTTAGACGAGAGTCCGTATCGTCTAGGGGTGCGAACAGCCCCTCTGCTCACACCCCCTCTGTCAGGAGCAGAGAATGTCAGAGCAAGAGAGAGAGAGAGAGAAAAGCCAACAATCAAAAATCAATACGTGCTGTTTGATCTTTTAAGTATGCGAAGCACCGTGCGGGAAGCATATCGCTTGACAAAGCAGCCACATGTAAGCCCAGCAAGGAAGGGAGCAATGTGAAGGTAATCTTTCAGCGTTTTTTGAGGAGCGGCCGTATCCTCTAGGGGTGTGAACAGCCCCTGTGCTCACAATATATTTGAGGAGTTTAATTTAATACGTAATACGCGCTGTGGTTGGGTAGCTTCTCAGCCATCTGCCAATAACGTCCCTTGTATGAAATCAACTGGGCAAACCAACTGAGGAAGCATGTACCAGAAATTAAAAGACCCATTGTCTGCAGAAATCCGCGAACCAGCAAAAAATCCGCGATATATATTTAAATATGCTTACATATAAAATCCGCAATAGAGTGAAGCCGCGAAAGGCGAAGCGCGATATAGCGAGGGATTACTGTACTTATCTACTCTATACATATATATATATAAAATCCTAACCCTAAAAGTGCAACGATTTTGTGCAAAAATTTTATGTGACGTTTTTATGTCATGCTTTAAATCGGGCTTATTTTAAAACCTACATATATATGTTTGGTATCATTCTTTTCAGAATTTATCAAACTTTAATGTGATATTGTTAGATTTATTCTGTTTTTAAATCATAAACTAAAAAATATCAAGAACTCACGCCCTGCGAGACGAGACTTTGTGCCAAAAGATTTAACCACACCCAGGGCCAGAAATAAAAGAAAAAGAGTAGGACAGCTGCTGTATAGGCTTTTAACTGTTTGAAGCGCCGTGCAAGATGCAGATCACACGGCACGGCAACAGCAGCAGCAAGCCAGCAGCTGATCGAGCAAAGAGGAGGTAAAACAAAACTGTATTTGTTTCCCATTTTATCACCGTTTAAAAGGGGGTTTCGGAGGAGTGACTGTGTCTCCTTGGGGTGCATTCAAGCCCCCCTCTTCACAACACGAGCAACAGAGACGTGAAGTGGCTGGTGCATAGCACAGGCCGGGGGGGTTGGCAATCGAAGCGAGCAGGTGGGGAACTCCTAGTACAATAATAAAAAATGGAATTAGTGTCCTTGATTTCTTGATTGGGCAGCACGGTGGCGCAGTGGGTAGCACTGCTGCCTCGCAGTTGGGAGACCTGGGGACCTGGGTTCGCTTCCCGGGTCCTCCCTGCGTGGAGTTTGCATGTTCTCCCCCGTGTCTGCATGGGTTTCCTCCAGGCGCTCCGGTTTCCTCCCACAGTCCAAAGACATGCTGGTTAGGTGGATTGGCGATTCTAAATTGGCCCTAGTGTGTGCTTGGTGTGTGTGTGTGTTTGTGTGTGTCCTGCGGTGGGTTAACACCCTGCCCAGGATTGATTCCTGCCTTGTGCCCTGTGTTGGCTGGGATTGGCTCCAGCAGACCCCCGTGACCCTGTGTTCGGATTCAGCGGGTTGGAAAATGGATGGATGGATGGATTTCTTGATTTACCCCCCTGCTCCACAGTTTAAAATTACAAATCAAGCAATTCACACAAGATTAAAGTGCACATTGCAGACTTTCGTTTACGGTTATTTGCGTACTTTTCAGTCATGGCATGTGGAAATGACACTTTTCTACATGTTCTACACTCACCAGGTACTCCCTTGAGCCCAATGCAGCTGGTATAATCTCAGGCTCCCATATAATATTATGAGGGTGAGTCAAGCTAAAGTTAGAAAATGGGATTTATCAGAAAATGGAATGAACCTTAACAAAACTGGTAATGTCATTTCTCAATGTAGTCTCCACTCTTCTCAATGCACTTGCGCCACCTGCCTGGAAGTGCCAGCAGAATCAAAGGTTTTGTCTCGTCATCCTAACCACTCGTGCACCGCTTTCTTCACATCTTCATCTGCCTTGAATTGACGACCACCCAGATGTTTTTTTAGCAGTCCTAAAAGGTGGAAATCACAAGGTGCCAAATCTGGCGATACCTCAAGCTTCAATTTCTCCAGACAAGCCTTGGTGTTCTTAGCAGTGTGTGGGCAGACGGGCGGGCATTGTGTTGCAGCAAAAGGACTCCTTGAGACAGCAGGCTTCATATTTGTCTCCAGCAAGTCCCAGTAACTTGCACTAGTGACTATAGTACCCACTCAACATGTAATGTTTGACAATAACTCGGGTGCACGAGTGCTGGTGAGGACAAGACAAAAACATTTATTCTGCTGGCACTTCCAGGCAGGTGGCACAAGTGCATCGAGAAGGGTGGAAACGGCGACTCCATTGAGAAATGACGTTGTCAGTTTTGTTATAGTTTTTTCTATTTTCTGATAAATCCCATTTTCTATCTTTACCTTGACTCCCCCCTCGTACAATGAATGGATGGAAAAAATACAATCCATGATCCTGGGAGAAACCTTTGAGAAGCCTTCCTTTCGTGGTGTTTTCTGCTCAGTGGTGTCAGCAAGTGATCTCACTCGCACTCTCTCTATTAGGGCTCCTCACGCTTTGTTCCTCAGAGTTCCTTCTTTTTTTTCCAGAACAAATCAATTCCCCTCCTGTCAGCACATCTACAAGATACTTAATTATAATGTTACCTGCCGACCCTTCTGTGTTCTACCAGGTTTTTTTTTTTTAATCAAAAGTGGATATAAACTGTGTTTCACCCACTTCAGAGTGGCCTTGTGACAGGCATTTACAAATGTAAGGTAAAATCATTCTGAAAATAAAACAATGGTTGCAAAAGAGTCACGTCCAGTGCAACAATTAGCTGCACTTAATTTATTGAGTTTTGAACAAACTCGATTTTCTGCTCTCCTCTGAGCCCAACTTTTGATTAGCCTGTCATTCTTTATAAGAAATAACCAATTTAATCTTTAATCACCATGGTTACCCTTTAAAAAAGTAAAGAATCCATTTGAAAATGCTGACTTTCCATTAAAATGCACCTACTTTGACAAATGTGTGCTTCTTGTTTAGCAGCCTTCTTTCTTGTATATTGCCTTTCACTCTTGACACCACTCGGAGTGCATTTTATGGAAAGTGCTGCACCCCTTATCCATGTAACCTGAGTGCAGGCCAGTTCAGCAGTACTATGTGAGGGGTACCCATGTGGCTTTGAAAAATCCTTTTATGACTACAAGAACATTTCAAAGAAAGGTTTCAAGTTAACTCTACAGCAGTTGTTCTCAGCCCTTTAGCCCTCAGGACTCAATTTTATAAATGTAGGTTCATCAAAAATCCCATTATTAATAATGACTGGACATACCAGCATCTTCTGCTGAATACAATACTTAAACAAAAAGCAACACTAATCAGATTTTTACTTTTTAAATATGGCATAAATAAAAGAGGACTTGGCTTTAAACCCCATTCCAGAGTTACGTCCTGCCGACACCTAACCTTCAGTAAGTAACCTTCAGGCCTAGCTTGTTGACTCTACAATTACTACTGGGCATTACTGGGTAGAGGTGCCCCTAACAGACTATGCTGCACACCTAGGCCTTCTTTAGCCGCAATGAGTCTGGCTTGCAGTCCAGTATACCAGTTGACGGCTGCACTTGGTGGGAGGGCCCCACATCAGACCTCCACAAAGCCAGTCACAACAATATACAGTGCCCTCCATAATGTGTGGGCAAAAAGACACATTTTTCCTTGATTTATCAAGCAATTCACACAAGATTAAAGTGCACATTGCAGACTTTCGTTTAAGATATTTGCATACTTTTCAGTCATGGGGTGTGGAAATGACACTTTTCTACATGTTCCCCCATTTCAGGGCACCATAATGTTAAGGACAATTGGTCACACAGGTGTATGTGATATCTCAGATGTGTTTTGTTGATTCATTATCACATTACTTGTGTAAAAATGCTTGTTGGCCTTACCTTCAAGACAAGTGTCTTTTGTGATTACTTTAATTTCTTCCTATCAAGAGACCCTTGAAAACACTATGTAGAGTTGTCTATGAGAAAAAAACAGACAAATCCACAAAAGTCTGACTTTGTTGAATGTTTGTCCTTAAGCTTTATTTTTTATCATTGCACAGGCTGAACAAACAGGAAATATGAAGGCTTTCTCATTAGGGAGCAGGTTGTGTGACACAACTAAAGCCTAGATCTGAAGAACAGTAAATTCTCAACCAGTTGTTTACACACACAAGAACTCACACTTCATTATGGATTCTGAACATGTATATGACGATCGCATGCGTTTCTCCATCTTTGTCATTCTTGTATTCTACATCCCGCACTAGATGCTTAGCAGATGGTGCTGCACTTCTTCTCCCTATTATGGTGTTTTTCATCAACCTCTGCAATTTGCTTGAGGCTCAGCAAATGTCTCTGGCTTTATTTTTTTTCCCACCATTTCACTTTGTTTGCTGTTCACAAGGACAGTTTAGTTTGCAAAGATTTCTGCTACCTCATAGTTTTTGAATTTAGAATGTATCACATCGTAAGCTTTTGAGATGAAGGTTCTAGTGCCATCAAGTGATAGACAAACAGACCTTAGCATTTTACATACATAGATAAGGATGATTGTGAGTTAGAGTGCCCCCCCATCAACCTGTACAGCGATTACAATAGGACATTTATACTCACTGGTCACTTTATTAGGTACATCTATTCAAATGCTTCTTAACACAAATATCTAGTTAGCCAATCACATGTCAGCAACTCAATGCATTTAGGCCTGTAGACATTGTCAAGACGTCTTGCTGAAGTTCAAACTGAGCATCAGCATGGGAAAGAAAGGTGATTTAAGTGACTTTGAACGTGGCATGTTTGTTGGTGCCAGACATGCTGGTCTGAGTATTTCAGAACCTGCTGATCTAATAATAACAATAATAATAATAATAATAATAATAATAATAATAATAATAATCCATCCATCCATTTTCCAACCCGCTGAATCCGAACACAGGGTCACAGGGGTCTGCTGGAGCCAACCCCAGCCAACACAGGGCACAAGGCAGGAACCAATCCCGGGCAGGGTGCCAACCCACCGCAGATAATAATAATACATTTTATTTATATAGCACCTTTCCCATGCTCTACTGGGATCTAAAGGGAAAACATCCAGTGAGCAGCAGTTCTCTAGACAAAAATGCCTTGTTAATACCAGAGGTCAGAGGACAATGACCAGGCTGGTTTGAGCGGACAGGAAGCCAACAGTAACTCAGATAACCACTCATTATAACTGAGGTATGTAGAAGAGCATCTCTGAATACAGTAATCCCTCACTTATCGCGGGAGATAGGTTCCAAGGCCGACCGCGATAACTGAATTTCCACGAAGTAGGGACACTATATTTATTTAATTATTTAACGTGTATTTGGACGTTTTTAAACCCTCCCTGTATTGTTTACAACCCACCATTTACTCTATTAAAAACAGGGACAACTGCTAAGCAATATGAAATCGGTAGATAAGTTTACACTTACTGTATAGCGAAGTACACGTAGGCTTGTAGGCGGTCATGACGTCGTCGACCTTGTTGCAAAGATTCCTAAAGCAGATTCCATCCAGACTACTGCCTTATCAAGTCCACTTGCAACTCGTTTTGCACCCTGGTTAAAGGACACTGCGGCCGTAGATCTTATATGCTTTTCCTCCTTTTTAAATAAAAAGAATCGATGTCCTGCAGCGGTGTAGCTGTTCCCTTCCTTCAACATACTTTTACCTTTTCTGCAATCATTTGCATCTTCTGTTGGTGCTTGGACACGGCCCCTGAAGCATTAGCACGTTAATGATGAATGAGTGAGATGAGACTTCCTGGTTAATGCAACACTCCGTCGCTGAGCCAATCAGCAGCACACAGGAACTTAACTGCGTGCTCTGATTGGGTAGCTTCTCAGCCATCCGCCAATAGCATCTCTTGTATGAAATCAACTGGGCAAACCAACTGAGGAAGCAAGTAAAAAGACCCATTGTCCGCAGAAACCCGCGAAGCAGCGAAAAATCCTGGTTATGTATTTAGATATGCTTACATATAAAATCCGCAAAGTCGTGAATCCGCGAAAAGTGAACCGCGAAGTAGCGAGGGATTACTGTACACAACATGTTGAACCTTTAAGCAGATGGGCTACAGCAGCAGGAGACCACAGCAGGTGCCACTCCTGTCAGCTAAGAACAGGCAACTGAGGCTACAATTTGCACAGGCTCACCAAAATTGGACAACAGAAGACTGGAAAAACGTTGGCCTGATGAGTCTCAATTTCTGCTGTGACATTTGGATGGTAGGGTCAGAATTTGGCATCAACAACATGAAAGCAGGGATCCATCCTACATTGTATCAATGCTTCAGGCTGGTGGTGGTGGTGTAATGCTGTGGGGGATATTTGCTTGTCACATATTTGGCCCCTCAGAACCAACTGAGCACCATTTAAATGCCACAGCCTACCTGAGTTTTGTTGCTGACCATGTCCATCCCTTTATGACCGCAGTGTACCCATCTTCTGATGACGACTTCCAGGAGGATAGCACACCATGTCATAAAGCTCAAATCATCTCAAACTGGTTTCTTGAACTTGACAATAAGTTCACTGTACTCAAATGGTGTTCACAATCACCAGATCTCAATCCAATAGGGCACCTTTGGGATGTCGTGGAACGGGAGACTCGCATCATGGATGTGCAGCCCCCACATCTGTAGCAACTGCATGATGCAATCATGTCAATATGGACCAAAATCCCTGTGGAATGTTTCCAGCACCTTATTGAAGGAGCTCCAACCTGGTACTGGCAAAGTGTACCTAATAAAGTGGCCTGTGAGTGTATGTTTCAGTTGAGATTGGCCAAAACTGGTAATAACAGAGGAGAGTGCAGACCTGAGTTCTTGCCCAACTTCCATTTTTTTTCAACTATTTGTTCTTCAGTTGGGTCAGTCCTACAGAGATGTGTAGCACTGATGGGCAGAAGAGTTGCGACTGCATGGCTAGCAGATTCATGATGTTCATTTTCAACTTAACACCAGAACAGAGGAGACTCATATATAGAAATGAGAAAGCTAAGTTTGTAGGACAGCTGAACAGGTAAGGTTGTTGTACCCACATTGGCTGTGAATATGACTTGTACCCACTCTTACATCTGCCATGCTCTTCTCTGGGAAATAATCATTAAGCCTTCTAGTGGACAAAGATACCAGCTTTATCCATTTGCTCAAATTAGGTTTGGTCTTTTCCTATTCTGGTTCTGCACTCATTACTTTATATCGGTAAAAAGAAAAACCCTTCAGGATGAAGATGAACATCCGGTATACTTGCTGACTGCCAGTCATCTTGCCATCTTGAATTCTTGGCATTGTTCTTTTTGAAATGCACAAATTTTACAACTTCACAAAAACTTGGGCACCATAACTTTAGCCAAATGGCAAATGCATTGATCCAACCAATAACCAGCATTCACTGATTGTGAACTGATTAGCAGGTTGGGAATAGACGACAGAGTCATTTATTTATTGGTTATAAGGTTCCAACAAGAAGCAACAGCAACCAAATGTCCAAAAATAAAAGGGTGTCTCCTACATCACCAATTAATTCATTAGCACCAATGACTGTGAAGCAGGAATGTGTCTTTAGAATCCAGTGCAACACCAGTAAATAAATAACAGAGAATGAAAAGAAAACTAATACAAATTCATTGAAAAATAAGAGAAAAAAAGAAAAAATATTCAAAACACATGAAACAATATTATGTCTCTCTATTATAAAAAAAAATCTTGCAACGAGACATGATCTTCTGAAGAGAGACAGAGACACTTTCACTTCCCTCGACACAGTCAAGTCACAATCAAGTCACGTCATACTGACATCCAATGGAAGCATGTTCCTGTGAGACTAGGAATAAGTGGAATTGAAAACCTTGCAGGTCCAAGAGCATTGCAACAGTTATATCATGATGCAATGGCAATATCCAGAACTATCGGTCGGCCAGATTTATTTCTTACAATGACGTGCAATCCACAATGGCCAGAAATCTGCAGTTTTTTGAGAACAATGCCACCTACTACATCGCCTCTGGATATTCCCACTTTTGTTTTATCAGAAAGTCTTATTTTAATTGAAACGATATTCACTCACGGCCAGTTATACGTTGCATTATCAAAAGTGAACATAATGCATATGTTACAATTCCCATGAAAAAAATAACACTTTAAATTGTATTTCCACAGGACCAAACCCGGGGGTTGGCGAACGAAGTGAGCGGGGGGCGGAGCCACCAAGTTTATTTTAAAATGAACTTTGGATGACTTTAGGTGGTAGAGAGAAGTGTCATTATTTTGTGGATGTACAGTAAGTCAAAGGGATCTTTAATGAACAGGGAGAGGATTGATATAAGTATTGATGAGTGAAATGATTTGCCCAAAACTGAATTCACAGGGACACCGGAAAAGAAAAGCACATTTTGTGGCCAGAGATATTTGTGCCATTAGCAGATGTACCTTGTTGCTTCCAATATAAGAAGCTTTCAAACTTAAAACTGGGGTGTGTCTTAAACTCGAGGTATTTCATTGTCAAATCTCATAAGACCTTCAGCAGCTAAACAAATACAGCAAATCAACTTGAGCTGGCTTATGAAGGCAAACAAGATTTGATGAGCATGCAGGCATGTGGAAGAGAATGTGATCTGACACACAAGGGCTTGTAAAAGGGAAACCAATTCAACACACGTGGGCTTGTAAAAGTGCAACCAATTCAACAGGCATTGGCTTGTCAATTGAAATTGTGTCCAGGAAGGGCAAAAAAAGAATCTCAATATCTTTGCTTCTAATTCTTGTACATACCAGTTATTTTTTCCACAAAATTAGTTTTTAAAAGGGGGCCTATATTAAGTTGGAAGCAACATGGTCATTATCATCATCATTTTCAATTTTCAACATAAGCGACATTCTCCAACTGGAAAATCTTGAGAAAATGTATTCAGGTGCAGAGGGTGAAAGGGCATGTGTATAGAGAGTGCGTACCTGCAAGCACTTCAGGGGCACTTCTCTGCCAAAAAAATCCATTAGTCTAAGTATGTGGCACACAGAGAGTCTCCAGAAAGGATCCCAGCTAGAGTCACCTTACAGAGATGGGAGCACAGATGGTGTTATTTCTGACCCCAGATAAAAGGTAGAAACAGCAGTGTGAATGTGCAGGCAGTGCACGAGGCAGATGAGAAATGTTTCAGGGGAGCTGCTGTTGATCAGGCAGTCAATAAGGAGAGAGCAGTAGCTGTGGAATAACATTTAGGAAGCAACCTCACTTGGTTTCTACCTCCCAAAAATTTTTTTAGTAAATTTTGCATTTCTCAGTTGTGAAACAGCATGCAAAACTAGTTTTTGGGGTAAATTCATGAGACTGTATGCAAATGGATTGGTTATTCTGCTTATCACTGTAGTTTAGTCTTCAGAATTCTTTACCAAAAACCCGAAAATGATCAAAGTCATAATCTAATTAAATCTAATTTCCTTTTTTTTTTACTTTAGTTTAGTACAGGTTTTTTTAATTATCTGAATTCTGCCTTCTCTCTATATATGTAACCATCTTTTACAGTGGCAGTAACATGAAATCACTCATTACGTTGTCATCTTCCTGCATAATTATCAAGGAGCAACACTGTTGTCAACAACATGCCAGTGGCTCAGTAAACAAAAACAACAAAATGCTGGGTTAACTTAGATCAAGATGTGTGATGATGAAGCATTTTGAAAACGCAGACTCTAATTGATTTGTGCCTAGTTTGTGGCACTTTCCTGACTGGATCCTACTCAGTACTTTTACAGAGCCTGTTTGATCACCTTATCCTTCTGCGTTACTCTCAATAACTTATGAACTTGTGAATAAAAAAGTTATTTTTAATACATCTATACACAAGCTTGCCAAATTTCCCCATCTATCTATCTATCTATCTATCTATCTATCTATCTATCTATCTATCTATCTATCTATCTATCTATCTATCTATCTATCTAATCAAATCAAATAGCCTTTTATTGTCAATTCACTGTATGTGTAGAACATACAGGAGAATCGAAATACTGTTTCTCTCTCATCTTCGTAGTACAATAAAATATAAAAAGTATAAAAGTATAAATAACAACTATCTATCTATCTATCTATCTATCTATCTATCTATCTATCTATCTATCTATCTATCTATCTATCTATCTATCTATCTATCTATCTATGTCCTGATTTGCCAAAGTCTTCATTTTTTTGCTTATGCAATCCAGTATTTACTATAATGTTATAAAATAATTCCTATTATCATTATTTTCTTCCTTTTATTTGTTATTGTAATGGTAATTTTTATTTTAGTATTTGTAAAGCACTTTGAACCACACATTTTAAATGAAAATGTGCCGTATATATGTGAATACAATTGCTATTCACTCATTGTCCATATCCTCCCAGTGACTACTTGAGTATTCCTATCACATCTCTCAAGTTGCCCACTGGTGTTTGCTTTGGCACCTGTAAATTGTCTTCAGTGTGAGTGCATGTGGGTGTGCGTCGTGCCCCATTCATGCCATTTCCAGTCTTGTGCCTTGTAGTGCTGGGAGAGGCTCCAGCACCACCAAACATGAACTGGATTAAGCTGGTCTGAGAATGTATGTATGGCTATTATTATTATTATTAAAATGACGTTGGCACAACAGTTAATGTATCTGCTTCATCTGTCACTGTCTATTATCAAGAGTAGGTATTTCTGACTGTGCTTTCAAGGGTTAATATAAAGGGTCCAAAGGAGGGGATGTCAGAAGAAATCAAGAAAGTAGTGTGTCTGGCTGTCTGCTTCTTCCATAGTTTCAATATCACAACCTGAAAATGTATCACTAACCCTGGCTGAACCCACCCATCTTTCCAACTTCATCCACAAACATAGGACTTGTGTGCACAGTATGGGACAGTCAGGGTTGGCAGCAGCTCCCAAATCCCTGTTGAACCCAGACCATCAATAGTCGTAAACTGAGATGAGCCAGTGCTTTCATTCCTATCAATCAGTCCAGGGTTAAAAACTCCAAAGTGAAAATAGTGCAAATCCATTAAATAAATAATGATAAAATCCAGTGCTTATGTGCAGGCTAAAAACCAATGAACAATTATAAGGTGTCTTGAATGTATTCATTCATAGCAGCTTTCTCCCCAGCTCACCCCGGCAGGTGTTCCCAGCTTTTGGAGATGCCGACAGCTGCGGTCACTTTTTCCTGACTCATATGCTGTCTGCCACTAAAAGGTATCAGCCCGGACAGACAGAGCCAGACCTCTGTTATCCCATCACCTTCTCTCACCGCTTATTGGATACCGGAGAGGCTTTGATTCTGGTTCCTGCTCCAACCCAATTGGTCAGCAGGGACACCCCTTTGAGCACCATGCCTTCACTCCCTCACAAGAACCCGACCACATTGCCTCCTCAATTTTGTATTCATTCATAAGCATGCTGATTCCATGCATATGGTACTGGGTCTGTGTGACTAGCAGGAAACCAAATTACATGCTAGCTGAATTTTGTTAAATACTCATCAATTTAGATTAAAAGAAGAGAGTCAGAAACGGATAACACTTATCGTCACCAAATTGTTGTTAAACAGGGATGTCGTGGCAATCAATTCATCCCTCGCCCATTCCAATGTCTTCCAGGGGGCTAGCGACTGAAAAATTGGGAAATGATATTTATAGTAAAAATGAGAACAGTTAAGATAGTTTAACAAGTGGAGCATTTTCATATAGAGGGAAGTCACAAAGAATGCTTTCCCAAAGCTTGTTTGATGAACAAACAGAAACACAAAGTAGTTCAAGTCTAATCGTTGTGATTCGGTAAAATGCGATAGAAAACATCATACTAAATTGCCTCAATCCACAAAGTAGTCTAGACTTGCACAGTTTGATTGATGTGCATTTCAGTAAAGATGTATATGTTGTATGCATGGGTTTAATTAGATATTTCACAAAATATAAGAGAAATAAAGAAAGTACTAATGTTCACACTGTCTAGATTGGGTTTTTCAAGTAGGCCTGTGGCCGCAGGTATTTGTCCCAACCAGTTTCTTTTTTCTTCCATTAATTAATAATTCGTCATTTCCAAGTTTTGAAGTTTTCTTGTACTAATAAAGAAATTACAGACTAGTTATGCTAAGTGATTAGTGGAAGAAGCAAGCACGTACGTGTGTAACAGACCTGACTGCGTTGTGCTTTTTTGGAGCTGGTTTACCTTATGAGACTAGGCACTGAAAGTATTTTGTACCCTTGGTGTCGCCGTAGTTAAGAGCAGATTTGATCTTCCGGTTTTGGTTATTTAAATAAGTGCACACGAAGGATAACTTAAAATAAAGTTGGAATATTCTCCACGCCAACTGGCTCTATTTCTTTTAATCTTTTCAATTAACTTCTAAGTAAACCCACAGAAGCTCAGTTACACATGTATAAGACAGGAATGAATTCATTATTTTTATCTTACTGTTTAATGTTTTCCTCTTTCTTAATATTCAGGCAACTGAAACCATTTTTGTGGATAACACTGAAACAGGTGCTAACCCTAATCCTAACCCTAACCCTTTAGCATTCGGTTTCATCTGCACTTTTGTCCACTCTGCTAAACATTAATTGTCAGGTTCATTTCACATTTTATTTTTTGAAAAGTTGCAAGTTATCCTTTATTTGCTTCAGTATCATTTAAGTATTGATTTCTGAGACATCATAGTTTGTACTGGTACCAAAGTCAAAATTTTAGGAATGTTAGGAACACTACACAGGACCTCCAGCACATCTCCCTACGTCTCTGAAGACCGCTTGAAAATCGCTACATTACTTGGTGTTGTAGTCACTGCTAGAGGTCTACCTTCACACCCACCAGCTTCTATGTCTTCTAGCCCTCTACACTGGGTGTTCCCTCTGGGACTTCAGCCCTTTTTCATCTCCCTGGTCTTTTTCATTAAGCCAGCACATTCCTCCATATTAGCTAACATTTTACCAAGGATATTTCCTGCCACTTACCAATGTACAAATGCTGGGTGGAAAATTGATTGAGTGAATGAGCGAGTGTACATTCTGTTCCACATTCAGATGGCCGACCGTAAGCTGTAGATGCCCATTACCCAGTAATGGACAAAGCTAGTTCAGAAAATGCATGCAATTATCAATATTTATAGAAATCAAGAATCATTATTTTTTATATAGGGGATGCTCATGGTAAGAACAGGTTGTAAAATATATCCAGAATTTATAACAACTTCTGATACAAGGTTATGAATGCTCTTATCCACAGTTAACGCACACCTTCAGGCGACTCCCTGAGGATAAATAGGGCTCAGTGATTCCATAATGTACAAATTTACAGTCCGTGATTGAGATAATTATTTTTATTTATGTGATTACTATGTTTTACTTTAGCAGCAATGATTCATGGCTGCTGTGGAGATACTTATATAGAAAGCTTGAAATAGTGACTCATCTTCCCAAGATCATTCTGTTGCATTTTCATGGTAATGACTCCATGTCATGCCTATCTTATGCACTTGTGATAATTATGTGTATTGACAAGATAATTATGCTGTGCATTCGAAGTAATCAGTAATACTCATAAAATACAGTAATATGTGTAATAATTCACTGCTATGTGATATCTACTGTATATCATGTGGTTATATCGGCAAGATAATTATGCTGTGCATTTTATTTAATCATTTATGTTCACAGCCAATTTTAATATTATTCAACTTGATACTTATTTAATGTGTTTAATTATATGTTTAACAAGATCGTATTATTGCTCATCTGACTTCGCAATTCATTCTTATAACTGATAGTATGTTATCTGCTAACAATAATAAATCAGCCCTTGCCATAAAATGATGGACATTTTTATACATGAAATGGATCTACTGATCACCTGCAGTAGAACAGACGTCACAAACAGAAAGATTACAGGGGCTGTATGTAGATCTTATTTGGAATCACATCTATCAAACAGATGATCTTTCTTGATTTAGCTTCTCGCTTCTAAATTTTCAGAACTCTTTAAAAATATTTGTGTCACTCACATTGGCCACCATATCTGTATGAGTCTTTTTGATTTGCATGTTGCCTGCAGCTGACATAATCCCATGAACCTGGGACATCGATAATCCTAAACCCAAGATGGACTGGGTAATGAGGACTAAGATGGCTCTACTTAGAGTTGTTCACATTTTATGGCTGACTAGAATGATCCTGCTAAATCATTCCTCTGCCTTTGACACAGTCAACCAACAGATCTTCCTTGCCACCCTCCAGGGCTGTCTTAATGTATGGGCACAGTGGGCTCTGGCTGAGGGCCCCAGGAGAATAGGGGCCCACAATGTTTCTGATGCCTATGTATTTTTCATGTTTTGCTATGAAAACGGGGCCTAAGCACACACACCTTTGCCTGGGGACCAATGATGCTAGTAAGATGGCCCTGAGTCCCTCTCTGACCTTGGCATCACTGGAACTTTTCTCAGATGGTTTGAGTCCTACATTTTGGGCAGATCCTTCCATGTGTCCTGTAGGGGAAAGATGTTAAGGATGCTCCAGACAATCATGGGGGTGCCCCAAAGTGCTCCGAGGTTAGTGCTGGGCCACCAGCTCTTCTCTTTATAGTCCTCCTCACTAGGCCTTATTATCATTTTCCATTCTTATCTGTGTTATGCTGATAATATGCAGTTGTACCTGTTGTCCTTTCAGGAGACCACACAGTATCAGCTAGAATCTCTGCATGTCTCACTGCAACCTGAATGAAGGAACACCATCTTCAACCTGGCAAAGACAGACTTTCTTGTTATCTCAGCCCATCTGTTTATTCAGCTCCAAATCTCTGTTCGGCTTGGCTAAATATTACTAACACCCATCAAGTGTGTACATAACCTTCGGTTGGTTATTGCTGACCAGCAGTCCTTCACTGATCATGTTGCAACTGCAAGATCAGACCATTTCTCTTGTTGTATGCAGCACACGTCCTCATCCAGTCTTTGCTCTTGTCACGTCTCCACTACCGCAACACTCTGCTAGCAGGAGTGCCGGCATATGTCAGCAAGCCACTTAAGATGATTCAAAATGAAGCTGTACATCTGATATATGTCACTCCTCTTCTCAGATCATCACATTGGCTCATATTGAAGTCAAATCTTAGATGTTTGCCTACAGAGTAGGTCAGCACCTATATATGAGGGACATTCAAAACGTTTGCCTACAGAGTAGGTCAGCACCTATATACGAGGGACATTCAAAACGTTTCTGCACTTTTATTTTTTTGTTAGAAACGGTGAAGACGGGAGGAGTAGTAATTGGGCGTGTCTGAGAGTGTCATGTGACTAGTTCTGTCTGGCAAGGCGGCTGCCCTTGCAGGTTAGTATAAGAGTTGTCACCCTGTGGTCAAGATGACTGCGAAACTTAGAAATTGCACCAAAGAGGAACAGCATTCTGTCATATGTTTTTTGTGGGAAGAAGGTGTGCTGGGAGCACAAATTCATCTCTGCATGTGTGCTCAGTATGTGGATAAAGTTCTTTCTCGTAGAGTTGTCTATGAGTGGATTGAAATGTCCAAAAATGGCTATTGTATCAAATCTCAATCCATCTTCTTTTCATGTGTAGCACCTAGCTGGTGGAATGAGCAGTCCATTCAAAATGTGGACACCCTCAATGTGCTGAATCAGCATTTGAAGACACTCTTTCTTGTTGGTGAATGCAGGAAACTACACCCTTTTGATAAAGAGTAAACTGATAGGTGTCTTCAACTAAAATGATCAAAAGGACTTGAAATTGTGCATAAAACATCAACTGACCTAAGTGGTTTGCCTCTGGGTTAAAGGTCAAAGTTACTCCTTTTCTCAAATCTTTCTCAAAGCATGTGGAATGTTATTTTATACTTGCTCAAGGTTGCTGATCATGAATATGATAATATTTTTGATATTTGAATCTTTACTGGTGGTCCTAGCCCCACTCCCATGTTACAAATGGCAAATTTCAAACATAATCATGTGGGGTATCGTTTTAGACAATGTCATGGTCAGTAATTATGAATATGATATTTTTGATTTCTGAACATTTATTTGAAGTAAAGCCCTTGTCACGCGTGGGCACATATGGGAGTGCTTAAAGGCTCTGGTGATGGTGATATCCCACCGCTCCAGGGCTTGGTGATGTGTGCTAATATCTTTTTTTTTTCTCCCTCTGCAGACTGGAAGACTGATGGCTACAGCACCAGTGATGTCACTTCCTGTGTCAGCTCACCTGGACCTGCCTCTTCCTACCAGAATTCATCAAAAACCAGAACTTCCACCATCTTAAGACCGTTCACAATTGGACTTGTACCCGAGAAGAGGTTATCATGACTGTATTAGCTCATTATTTTTTTGTGTTTGTTTTTCGAATAATTATGCAGTGTTTGAATTCTGGTGTCTCAAATCTTTATGATCTTTATGTGTCATTTCTTACACCTTCTCCGGACCTCTATCAAGGGGTGAATAATTACAAATTTCTAAAAAACAATTGAGACTATTAAGACTTTAAATATTTAAACCTGAAATCAAAATACAATATTTAAAATAGTATTTGATGCACTGACATTTTGGGTCATTTTTGTTGATGGATGTTATGCTATTGGTTTTATTCTTGTTTTTCAGCCTCATAATGGCTTCTTTGATTTTCATTGGCACAGTTCTTGTCCTCATGTTGAACGATGGCAACTACAGACTCCAAAGAGTAGAAGCAAGCAGGGGTATCTTATGAAGCCATGAAACACACCTGAGGAATCACAAACACCTGTGATGCCAATTGTCCCGAACATTATGGTACCCTGAGATATAGGGACCAAGTGTTGTAGTTTCTACATGGCATGATTGAAAAGTATGCAAATACCCTGAAATTAAAGTCTGAAGTATGCAATTAAATCAAATTAAATTGAGGAGACACTGGAGAGGTGGAGATATGCTCTAGAGAGGAGAGGAATAAAGGTCAGTAGGACCACCACGACAGAATGCATGTTTGTAAATGAGAGGGAGGTCAGTGGAATGGAGAGGATATAAGGAGTAGAGTTGGCGAAGGTGGATGAGTTTAAATACTTGGGATCAACAGTACAGAGTAATGGGGATTGTGGAAGAGAGATGAAAAAGAGAGTGCAGGCAGGGTGGAATGGGTGGAGGAGAGTGTCAGGAGTGATTTGTGGCAGACGAATACCAGCAAGAGTGAAAGGGAAGGTCTATAGGACAGTAGTGAGACCAGCTATGTTATATGGGTTGGAGACGATGGCACTGACCAGAAAGCAGGAGACAGAGCTGGAGGTGGCAGAGTTAAAGATGCTAAGATTTGCATTGGGTGTGACGAGGATGGACAGGATTAGAAATGAGTACGTTAGAGGGTCAGCTCAGGATGGATGGTTGGGAGACAAAGTCAGAGAGGCGAGATTGCGTTGGTTTGGACATGCGCAGGAGAGATGCTGGGTATATTGGGAGAAGGATGCTAAGAACAGAGCTGCCAGGTAAGAGGAAAAGAGGAAGGCCTAAGAGAAGGTGTATGGATGTGGTGAGAGAGGACATGAAGGTGATGGATTTAACAGAGCAAGATGATGAGGACAAGAAGATATGGAACAAGATGATCCGCTGTGGCAACCCCTAATGGGAGCAGCCGAAGGGACTGGGCGGTCTCGTGGCCTGGAACCCCTACAGATTTTATTTTTTTCTCCAGCCTTCTGGAGTTTTTTTTTGTTTTTTCTGTCCACCCTGGCCATCGGACCTTACTCCTTTCTATGTTAACTAATGTTGTCTTATTTTAATTTCTTATTCATTATGTAAAGCACTTTGAGCTACTTTTTGTATGAAAATGTGCTATATAAATAAATGTTGTTGTTGTTGTTGTTGTTGAAAGAAGAAGAAGTATGCAATTAAATCACCTCTGAAGTGTTTGCTTTGTAATTTTAAACTGTAGAGCAGAGGGGTAAATCAAGAAAAAATGTCTCTTTTTCCCAAAACATGGCATTGTATATAAATATGCTGTGTGCTGAAATCAAACATAAAAAGTAAAAATTAAAAATTCTGACAAATAATCTTCACCAGGGCCAGCTGTCTGCTTGTAGAATATACTGAATCTGCAAAGTTGTACTCTATTGTGTCTCTTTTTATTTGTCTCAAAGCCTAATGGTGTGATGGCACAGACAAATCAGCGGCCCTTTTCTTCTTCTTCTAAAGTACTTTGTTTTCGCTGGATATTGAGTGCAAGTTCAATTGTAATATTTGATAAATGAGTTTTGTTTCAAATGCATTTTAAATCCCTGGCACAGAGATAATAACATACACTGGTTGTCTGCCTTTTTCTGGATTAGGTTGTGGAAGAGCTATTATTTTCTTTTTCAGAATTGATAACAGAGATGCTATCAAAAAGAAGGGCAAAGTTCATTCATTTTTGTGATAACTGTTGGACCCAGAACTACAGTGCATTATGTTAAAGGAGTACACTACATTGCTAAACTGACAACCCTTTTGTGGTATCTAAGTTTATACATAAAACAAAAAATGGAAGAGTAATGTGTTGTCAGGTAACTATGCACTCTACTGAACATCAAAATAATGCTCAGTAGGCAGAAGGTCAGCCAGCTCTCGTCGAAATGAGTGAACTACAATCAAAAAAGTTTTTAGCCTGATCTTTCAAGAGAAGAACCACTAATACCAAACAAGATTATTTTTTTACTTGATGTCTGTGTGCATTAATATATTTTTTTTATACCATTCATGAAGTTTTCTCTGTGCGACAAAATAAAATGCAACGACCCTGACATGACATCATCATCATTGCTGTAGTGCTTCTCCCGGTGGTAGCTCTTCAAGGTAGTGAACATATGAGGCCAGGTCTGAACAAAAGGATGTGAGTGGCAGTGCTTTGAATCCACAATTTTGTAGTCCAGGCTTTGCAATCCCCCCAGTGAGGGAGAACAGGGATAGTTGGCAGCTCTCCTCACTGCCTTTCCAAGATTGACTGGCAAAAGCTCCAAAGCAATTAAGTGTAATTCCAACTGGTTATGCAGACCTTAGGACACATATTCTTAAAGTAAATGCTCATTTGATCTTGTAAGTACTGGCATGGACCTTGGATTTCTTTTGTGTTGGAGAATCCCCATGTTTACATTGTTTCAACTATCGTTTAGATTCTGGTTTATAGTAATATATCCAGGTTTTATCACTACCTATAGTAATAAAATGCTTCTTAAATTTCTTCCAGTCTAAATTTGTGAGCTCAAAGTTCCCATAGCATGTAGAGACATTTCATTCCGGGCACCCAATGTGCACATACCTTGCTTAGGTTTAATGATTCATGAAGAACACAAATAGTTACTTTTTAATTTTCTATTAGAATTTGCTCTGACATTGTCTAATCTCATTCAGGTCAAAAGCCAGCAACACCTTGGACCATCCTCAAAGGACCTCCAACCATGATGGGATTTTGCAACAATTCTCAACTGTGGCATATACAGTGTATCCGGAAAGTATTCACTTTTTCCACATTTTGTTATGTTACAGCCTTATTCCAAAAATGGATTAAATTAATTTTTTTCCTCAGAATTCTACACAAAACACCCCATAATGACAACGTGAAAAAAGTTTACTTGAGATTTTTGCAAATTTATTAAAAATAAAAAAATTGAGAAATCACATGTACATAGGTATTCACAGCCTTTGCCATGAAGCTCAAAATTGAGCTCAGGTGCATCCTGTTTCCCCTGATCATCCTTGAGATGTTTCTGCAGTTTAATTGGAGTCCACCTGTGGTAAATTCAGTTGATTGGACATGATTTGGAAAGGCACACACCTGTCTATATAAGGTCCCACAGTTGACAGTTCATGTCAGAGCACAAACCAAGTATGAAGTCAAAGGAATTGTCTGTAGACCTCCAAGACAGGATTGTCTCAAGGCACAAATCTGGGGAAGGTTACAGAAAAATTTCTGCTGCTTTGAAGGTCCCAATGAGCACAGTGGCCTCCATCATCCGTAAGTGGAAGAAGTTCGAAACCACCAGGACTCTTCCAAGAGCTGGCCGGCCATCTAAACTGAGCGATCGGGGGAGGTGACCAAGAACCCAATGGTCACTCTGTCAGAGCTCCAGAGGTCCTCTGTGGAGAGAGGAGAACCTTCCAGAAGGACAACCATCTCTGCAGCAATCCACCAATCAGGCCTGTATGGTAGAGTGGCCAGACGGAAGCCACTCCTTAGTAAAAGACACATGGAAGCCCGCCTGGAGTTTGCCAAAAGACACCTGAAGGACTCTCAGATCATGAGAAAGAAAATTCACTGGTCTGATGAGACAAAGATTGAACTCTTTGGTGTGAATGCCAGGCGTCACGTTTGGAGGAAACCAGGCACCGCTCATCACCAGGCCAATACCATCCCTACAGTGAAGCATGGTGGTGGCAGCATCATCATGCTGTGGGGATGTTTTTCAGCGGCAGGGACTGGGAGACTAGTCAGGATAAAGGGAAAGATGACTGCAGCAATATACAGAGACATCCTGGATGAAAACCTGCTCCAGAGCGCTCTTGACCTCAGATTGGGACGACGGTTCATCTTTCAGCAGGACAACGACCCTAAGCACACAGCCAAGATATCAAAGGAGTGGCTTCAGGACAACTCTGTGAATGTCCTTGAGTGGCCCAGCCAGATCCCAGACTTGAATCCGATTGAACATCTCCGGAGAGATCTTAAAATGGCTGTGTACCGACGCTTCCCATCCAACCTGATGGAGCTTGAGAGGTGCTGCAAAGAGGAATGGGCGAAACTGGCCAAGGATAGGTGTGCCAAGCTTGTGGCATCATATTCAAAAAGACTTGAGGCTGTAATTGCTGCCAAAGGTGCATCGACAAAGTATTGAGCAAAGGCTGTGAATACTTATGTACATGTGATTTCTCAATTTTATTATTTTTAATAAATTTGCAAAAATCTCAAGTAAACTTGTTTCACGTTGTCATTATGGGGTGTTGTGTGTAGAATTCTGAGGAAAAAAATGAATTTAATCAATTTTGGAATAAGGCTGTCACATAACAAAATGTGGAAAAAGTGATGCGCTGTGAATACTTTCCGGATGCACTGTAAAGTTGACTGGTCCTGAAATTTGTGAATTTCCCCTTGGGATTAATAAAGTATCTATCTATCTATCTATCTATCTATCTATCTATCTATCTATCTATCTATCTATCTATCTATCTATCTATCTATCTATCTATCTATCTATCTATCTATCTATCTATCTATCTATCTATCTGGTCCTGGTATATTTTCACCACACAAAGTGATTCTCTAATGCAGTGTTTCTTAAACTTTCTTTTGTTGTAACCCAATTTTGCTGTTGAAAGTAATCCAGTGTCCCTTTGGGAAATTATGTGTTTTAAATGCCCACGGCAAGACACTCCACAAACTGTACGCGACCCTTTTCTATTGAGTACAATTGTGAATCAAGACTTGACACGACCCAAATTCAGACAACACACCCAAAACCATTAGTCTAAGAACATATACTCTAAATGTTTAGTGCTAGAAACTCAAACCTTGATGTTCTAGTTTTCAGCATTAATGCCATTCTATATAAAATATATATTAGAAAAAAATACTGCTGCGTCGCAGTAAGGAGACCTGGGTTCACTTCCTGGGTCCTCCCTGTGTGGAGTTTACATGTTCTCCCCGTGTCTGCGTGGGTTTCCTCTGAGTGCTCCGGTTTCTTCCCACAGTCCAAAGACATACAGGTTAGGTGCATTGGCGATCCTAAACTGTCCCTGGTGTGTGCTTGGTGTGTGGGTGTGTATGTTTGTGTGTGTGCGCCCGCCCTGTGGTGGGCTGGCGCCCTGCCCGGGGTTTGTTTCCTGCCTTGCGCCCTGTGTTGGATGGGATTGGCTCCAGCAGACCTCCGTGACCCTGTAGTTAGGATATAGCAGGTTGGATAATGGATGAATGGATGGAAAAATTTATTTTTTGCTTTTTAGTGCATTTATAACTAAAATAAATAAATCATTTTACTTAAAAAAATTTTTTATACATTGTATTTTTTACTTTTTAGTTTTTGCGTATTTTGCAAATGATTTTCTTTAATCATTTTTCATGAACAGGAAGCTTCTTTAAAAAGCTTCTTTAAAAATATATCTTCTTTGCAGAATTATTTGAATACTAAAAAGAATTATATTTTGGTCTGTATTTTTCTGTTCAGGCTCTTATGGGATTAGCACTTGGTCACTGCGAAAAAAAAAAATGATCGACGACAGAACTGCAAGCTTACGGCAAAACTTCCTCACCGTGATCATCAAGGCTACTCCTTCACAAGAGTTAAAAAGTAAAGTCGGCACACATATTTACCCACTCCACTCACGGGAAGAGGCAAATGGGGGCAATCCAATGCATCTCTCACTTGTATGTTCCTATATCGCACTATATTCTCTGTCCGTCATTGTTGTGTGTGAGTTAATTAGAATCGCATAACCATTAACTACAGTGGAATTTGTTACCCAATTGCATCGGTTTTGACAGATTATTGTATTGTCATTGATACTGAACACGTGTTCAAAATTTGAAGAAAATCACTTTGCCAAAAGTAGGTTTAAAATCAGTTGCAAGATTTAACTCAGACAAACAAACAGACAGAGGAGTCAAGTTAAATAAAACCATTAAATAAAAATGAAACATACACTACAAACACATTCTAGGACAATTTAATTCATATATTTGAGTATACAGGAACTAATGTTTGGCCTCTTTCCAAAATCAGCATCTTAGAATACCCCTTTAAAGTATATTTATATTCTTGCACATGTTTACTTTTGCACAGTACCCATTAAAAGATTCACCCATTGGACGTTTTCACATTTTATTATTATACAACATTAAATTACAGTTGGTTTCATTTAGATTTTTGATAGTGATCAACAGAAAAAGATTCTTTAACGTCATTGTTAAAACAGACCTCTGCAAAGTGGACTAAATTACAAACATAAAAAGCGAAACAATTAACTGCGTAAATATCTGTTAACTACATTTTAGGCAGCCACAGCTGACGTGCTCATGTCTATCTGTCTCTCTCTCAACATATACATCTGCACTTTGCCATTTTTTTTCCATTCTTCTTTGCAAAACTGCTCAAGCTCTGTCAGGAGATTATGAATGAACAGCCTTTTTAAAGTCCAACCACAAATTCTCAGTTGGACTGAGATCCGGAATCTGACCTGGACTCTCCAGGACATTAACCTTGGTGTTCTGGAGCCTTTCCTGCATACCTTTGGCTTTAAGGTTGGGCTCAATGTCTTGCGGAAAACAAATCTTTTCCCAAGATGTATATTTCTTCCAGAATTTCCCAGTATTTTCCTGGAATCCCAAACCTTTCAGGACCTGCTGAAGAGAAGCATCCCTCATCATCATGCTTCATTGTGAGAATGGTGTGTTTTTGATAATGTGAAGGTTTTGGTTATGCCAAAACATGGTGTTTAGTCTCATTAGACCATAAAACCTTCTTTCAGCTGACTTCAGAGTCTCCTTGCTTTCAGGTAAACACTAGCTGAGATCACATTTGAGTGTTTTCTCTTTTCTCTTCACCTATAAAGCTGCATCTGGTGAAGCACCCAGGCAACAGTTGTCTGCATGGTCACTCCAGTCTTCCAATGTAGTTTGTCACTCCTTCAGAGTTCTTATTAGTCTTTTGTTGGCCTCCTTCACTAGTCTTTGTCCTACACAATCACTCTGTTTCTGTAGACTGCTAGCTTTTAAGCAGATTTACAGGTGTGTCATACTATTTCCATTTGTTAATGACTGATTTAACTGAATTCCATGAGATAGTCAGTGACTTGGATCATTTCTTGTCTCTACCCCCTGACTTGTGCTTTTCAATGACCTTTTCATGGTGTTGGTTGGAATGTTCTTTTGTCATCATTGTGTAGGTTAGGCCAATATGACAACTCACCACAAACTGGCCCGTCCACATACAGGTAGAAGGAATAGGAGGTTGGGAGCATGCATTGATATAGCGTATGTTGCTGCACCTGCCACATGACAAACCACCTCAGGATCCCAAATTAGGACCCAATTTCACTGTGCAATGGGTGACACCTCGGCACCACACTAGTTTGAATGGAGAGGAAGAGTGTGAGGTTTTTTTACAGTGGCTAGAGTGCCAATCCTGCCACCAACCCCTGAGTTTTTCCTGCAAGTTGGAGGACCTGCTTGCAGGCCTGGTTGCAGGTTAACGTCATACCCAGGACAGTATGAAATCCCACTACCAACACCATGTGACCCAGAACAAGTCACTTCACCTGCTTGTGCTCCAGTTATAAAAAGAAAAGAAATTTAACCAATTGTATCTCAAATGTTGTAAGTTGCTTTGGATAAAGGCATCGGCCAAATAAATAAATGTAACTAAATATATGATATTTTTTTGTTATACTTATTTTTTCTCAATGCAGATTATTTTTTCGGTTAAGATAAAAATTAAAAGTGGGATGAAATAACCTGCTAGCATTTCTTCAGAATCACCATTTCTTTATTAGATGCACAGGTACAATTTGCAGGGACTTTATGCACAGTTAACAAAAATCCTTTTGATGCCTGCTGTGCTTTGTCCGACCACTAGAGTGAAAAAAAGAGGGTTTTACTAATCTGTGCTGTTAATCTTTCACCTTTCGCGGACATGAATTTAGCTCATAAAAGGATGATCTGGATAAGCTCACTGCCTGGCTTCAGAATCTGATTGGACTGGGGTCTCCGTCGAAGCAAAAACATGGAACACTTCCACTCAGCCCCCCGTTTATGTGTACAGATACACACAGAGAGAAGTTCACAGGGGGCTTTCTAGCCTGGACTGTAAATGTTTTAGCATCGTATTCAGAATTAACAGGAAGAAGTCGAATTGCTTGTGTTTTATTAGTTTAAACAAAAGTGCTTGTCTGTTGTTGTGACTTACTTCAAGATCAGACTATATTTTCTAAGTAATAATGCAGAAATACAGGTACCAAAGGGTTCACAAACATTTCTTGCAACTGTGCCTACTTGCATACACACATATACAGGGGATTCATAAAGTATTCACAGCCCTTCACTTTACTGTGCTGAAGATTTACAGTAACTTTAAATGGGTAGATATTAAATAGCCAGAAACAGCTGTAAACTCCATCAAAGAAGTGTTCTTCTAGGTCTGGGTTTCTACCACTGTCCTTGGCTGTCACCATAATAAACTAATGCTAAATTACTGATGTGTTTCTGGCATGCCATAATTTAGATAAGGGAGCTGAAGAGATGGGAATGGTATGGAGGTGAGAAGTGTCCCTTTTAAACCTTAACACACCACCGTTTATCAGAAGAATACTTTTTTGAATTGACATAATGGAAGGAAAACAGCCTTATAACAATGGTAAGGCCACTGACATAATTTCACAAGTGTTTGAGATAATAAATGAAAAAAAAAAATAACATATCTAAACAGGTGTGTTTGACAAACATGTAAAACCCCCAGGCAGAGACTGTGCTGTCAAGAACACCATAATGGCCATAAAAGTGGAAGATCTGCTTAATGTGCTTCAATTTAGACGTGTCTTACCAGTCCTGTCAAATATAATTGGAGCCTCCAGGAATTAAAAAAAGAAATGCCTTTTAAATGACATTGGTCATCGTTTGTTACAGGTGACACTGAAGCACCTTCTAAAATGAACAAAACAATATGCTGCTCCTTTCATTCTTAAATTATACAGTGAAACAGCCTGCAGATGCTCTTCTCAGTGCGCAGATGGCACATCCTGTGCCACATAACACACGACCTTCTCCTTCTCTTCACTCTTTGAAAATGTCTTTTCTAGAAAGAGTACTTTATCTGTCAAGTGATATTATACTATATATATATATATATGGTGTCTTATCTGTCTGTTTGTGTCTGTCTGTCATATAGTGTGTTATCTATCTATCTATCTATCTATCTATCTATCTATCTATCTATCTATCTATCTATCTATCTATCTATCTATAGTCACACACATGAGTATGGGAGGCAGCTAGAAGGACCAAAAAAATGTAATTCCATGCCAGGCCAGGAGGTGGCAGGGTGCATTAAACCTTTCTCTTTAATCTCTGCAGAACAGACATGGGAAATCCTGCCTGGGTCCCATGACATCATTTCCAGTTCCAGCGCACAAAGACATCCCTTCCAGCTCCGGTTTCCATGACATCACTTCCCATTCCTGCCTCCATGATATCACTTTCACCGAACTGCCATAAAACCCAGACCATTTCCTGCATGAACTCAGTTCTGTCTTGGACTCAATTCTGTATACCACTCTGCTTATAATTTGCCTTTTTGAAGCCAGGATTCAAGTATATGGGTGGCTGCCCCAAACCTTTTCTCTTGTGTCAAGGCTGTTCATTTCACTATCTATCTATCTATCTATCTATCTATCTATCTATCTATCTATCTATCTATCTATCTATCTATCTATCTATCTATCTATCTATCTAGTATAATATCACTTGACAAACAAACAAGTGTACAATATAAATAAATATAAACAAAAATAAACAACTAACAGGTGAAATGAATAACATTGACTATCTTATTACAATGGTACCCGTCAAGGGGTGGGATATACTGTATAAGGTTGAAAGCTTTCACTGAGTTCTTGAAGGTGATGTGTTGAAAGCAGGAACACTGGGCAAACATAAGGATCTAAGCAACTTTAATTTGGCCCAAATTGTGATGGCCAGATGACTGGGTCAGAGCATCTCCACAATGGTAGGTCTTGTAGGGTGTTCCCAGTATTCAGTGGTTGGTATCTTTCAAAAGTGGTCCAAGGAAGGACAACTGGTGAACCAGCGTTAGGGACATAAGGCTCATGGATACACACAGGTTGCAAAGGCTAGCCTGACTGGTCCAATCCCACAGAAGAGCTGCCATAGTATAAATTGTTTAAAAAGTTATTGCTGGCCATTAGAGAAAGGTGTCAGAATACACAATGCATCACAGATTGCTGCTTTTTGGGCTGCGTAGCCCCAGAGAGGTCAAAGTACCCAATGTGACCCCTGTCCACAGCCAAAATCACCTACAATGGGCATGTGAGCATTAGAAGAAAATCGCTTCATCTTTTAGATCATATGGACAGCCAGGTGCATATGCATCATTTACCTGGGGAAGAGATAGCACTATGGGAAGAAAGCAAGCCAGTGGAGACAGCGTGATGCTCTGGGCAATGTTCTGCTAGGATTTATTGAGTTGTGGAACTCATGTACCACCTACCTAAAGATTTTTGCAGATCATGTACGCCCCTTCATGACAATGATATTCCCTGATGGCAGTGGCCTCTTTCAGCAGGATAGTGTGCCATGTAACGCTACAAAAATTGTTTTAGGAATGGTTGGAGGAACATGACAAATATATTAAGGGTGTTGACTTGGTCTTCAGATTCCCCAGATCTCAATTCGATCTGTGGGATGTGCTGGAAAAACAAGTCCGACCCATGAAGGCTTGACTTTGCAACTCACAGGACTTAACAGATCTGCTGCTAATGTCTTGGTGGCAGGTACAACCGGATGTCTTCAGAGGTCTCGTGGAGTCCATGCTTTAATGTATGCTTTGGCCACATAAGGTGTTAGACAATGTTAGACAGGTGGTTTTAATGTTGTGGCTGATCAGTGTGGGTGTATATATGATGGGCTCAGTCCTCGAGTTCTTAAGGCCAGTGCTGACCAACTTTGTAGTGTGCACTGTCACCTGTTCAGTCTGTCCCTAATACTTCAGAAAGTTCTGATGCTGTGAGAAACATTCTACATTTCCTGACATTAATATAAAATTATTCTCCTTGGATTTTAATTCATGTCAGTATACAGGGTAAGAGAAACTTCTGTTGTTAAATACCTTATTATGCATTTTTTTTGTTACCCAAGATTGTTTCACCTTTATTTCAAAACACTGTGACTGTTTGGTTGACTGTCTGTCTGGCATGAATATGAAAAGGACTAATGATTTACCAGTTACATAAGCAAGAAATGGCAGTTCAATACGAGGTAGTGAGTGTCGCAACAATGGACACCAGCCTGAGCTTCTTAACATAACTTATAACCTATCAGGATGAATTTAGTTATCCATACATTCTGCAGGTCTGCATCAATCATCTGTACTAAAATTAATTTGTACACATAAATTAAAAGATTGATGCATACATAAAATACTACATACATTCATCCATTTACTGAACCCACTCTGTCCAGACCTGGGTTTAAATGCTGCACTAGTCACCGAATATCTGGAGTCTGCAGATTCTCCAGGGTACAAATCCCAGGATGTGTCTAAATTGATCCTGTGGGAGTACGAGTGTGTGAGTTAATAGGGCCTTAATGTGGACTTGTAACCCATCCAGGATTAGCTCCAGCCCCTCCATAACTCTGCATTGGCATAAGTGGGCTTGTGACAATACATGGCTGGAATTATTATTACCCACCTCTCTTTGTAACATGCTCCTATATAAATCAAGCCCCCAGGGTGGAGTTCTGCTGTTTGCGTATCTGCATTTTTTAAAGAGTTGTACAATTGTTTCTGTAAATCTATTTTTTTATATTTTACCTTTCATGACTATTTATTTTTCTATAGTAACTTTTTTTTTGCAGCATCTTTCATGACTATCTACCTATTTTTTTTTTTAAATAGAGACTTTAATGACTATCTATTTTTGAAACAATACTATTTATCTATCTTTTTATGTAGTAACATTTTGTTTTTCATAGTTTTTAAATGGATAGATCTATCTATCTATCTATCTATCTATCTATCTATCTATCTATCTATCTATCTATCTATCTATCTATCTATCTATCTATCTATCTATCTATATGGCACCTTTAATGGCTATCTGTATGATTTTAATAGAGTGCCTTTCTTGACAATCTATTTTTGTTGTATAGCACACTGCAGAACAATCATTTTTTTATATTGTGTCTTTCATACCTATCTATCTATTTTTATGTCATGCCTTTTATGACTATCAGTCCATTTTTATGTAGCACCGTTCATGCCTATTGTTTTTTAAATAGAGCATTTCATAACTATGTATATATATGTATACAGATACATTTATGACTCTCAATCTTTATATAGCACTTTTCATGACTATCAATTTACCTCTTTTCAATATAGCACCTTTCATGGCTATCTATCCCTGTATTTTTCATATACATATATAGTGCCTGTCTTGACTAACTATTTTTTATTTAGTGCCTTTTATGACTGTCTTATTATATAGCACGTTTAAGTCCAGTGCTGAAATATCTATTCTTTCAGTCAAGTCAAGTCAAGTTAGGGAGCACGCACTGGTACAACGTGTTGCTGCACCCACCACATGACAAAACAGCTCAGGATCCCAGTTGGCAACCCCCCAGGCCAGGGGTCGGCAACCCGCGGCTCTGGAGCCGCATGCGGCTCTTCAGCCTCCTTGTAATGGCTCCTTTTGGCCTTGACAAAAAAAAAAAAAAACATGAAAATGAATAACGGCAATTTCTTAATTTAATTTGTATATAATATATGTAATATATATAATGTTTATTAACTACTACTACTGTTATACACTTTAACATCTAATTTTTATTTTTATTTATAATTTGTCAACTAAAATATGCGTCACATCTACGTCTTAATATGTGGCGATAAATTATCGAACAACAAAAAATGTAACGTTGAAAGACATTTTCGAAACAAGCACTCAGCATTCACTGAAAAATACCCAAGTGAAGATGAGCGAAAGAGAGCAATTTCGGAACTGCAACGGAAAGCTGAACAGAGCAAACATACTTTCAAAAAGTGGATCACTTCTCCACAATCAACTACAGCTGCTAGTTTTGTGGCAGCTCAAAAGATCGTAAGGAGGGGTAAGCCGTTCACAGACGGAGAATACATGAAAGAATCGTTCATAAAAAGATCAGAGCATCTATTCTCTGACTTTAAATGTTTTGGCGTAGGATGTTTTGGTGTTTGAGCGCATGATGACAGTGTTTGCCAGAGATGTACAGAAAGGTACACTCTCTCACTTCCCCTCCCTGAGAGAGTTCAAAGCAGTGAACATTCACATAAATTGTGATTATTTCCACCGTACAATTATTGCAATGCAAGCTGCATTTAGAGAAAGATTCAGTGAGTTCAGAAAGAAAAAAAACACTCTCTCCTTCCCTGGACATCGACCCATCCCTGCTGAACACATCCGCATTCACAGGAGTAAGTAAGCCCGATCTAGAAATTGAACTGGCCACATAGCGGATAAAGATTTATGGGTGTCCAAGTTCAAATGCCTGACAGCGGATCTTGAAGAAGTCGCCCGTCAGAAGGCTACTCTCGCTAAAGAGCACAAATGGACTGATATTGAAAACCTCCCCAAACCCGACAAACTTGTTTTCAATACATGGAGTGCCATTCCCGAAACATATATGAACATGAAAAAATATGCATTTGGAGTCCTGTCCATCTTTGGCTCAACATACTTATGTGAGCAAGTTTTCTCAAGCATGAACTTCATAAAGTCCAACTATCTCTCCCACCTCACACATGAGCCTGCAGTCCTGTGTGAAGGTCAAAGTCACATCGTATAGCCCCGACATAGAACAACAACAACATTTATTTATATAGCACATTTTCATACAAAAAGTAGCTCAAAGTGCTAGAGATGATCTGCAGCGAACTTCAGAAACAGAAGTCACATTAAACAGGTGAGAACAATAGCATTTAATAGGCTAATATTTAAAAAAAAAAAAACACATTTATTTCAGACCCGGAGCTGATGTCGGTTTTTTTGTATGTTCAGGTGCTTCAGTTGATTGCTGGCTGAGAGGGAAACCTGAAGAGGATGAGAGCACACTGAAATGGAATTTTATGTTTACTTTTTTAAAGCTGCTAAGCTACAGCTAAATGTTTTATTTATATTAAAGTGGGCTAGTTTTTATTTTAATTTTATACAGGTATAGGAAGGACTCAAATAGGCCTGCAGAGTTCAGTTAAATTTATTTCAAAGTAGGCCTACACATGCACACTGCACTTCTGTTTGTTGTATTCCGTGGTTGTAACATGTAAAATCTAAAAAAAGATTAAAACTTTTAAAAGTTTATAAGCTGTGTTATGTTTTGCGGCTCCAGACTATTTTTCTTTGGAGGAAGAGGGGGCAAAATGGCTCTTTTGATAGTGAAGGTTGCAGACCCCTGCCCCAGGCAGACACGCGGTCCAGTCCCACCCTCCGGAAATGTCCTTTTATCTGCCACAGCCAGGTTTGACGTGGGCGACCCCTTGGCCTGGTCCAGCCACTCAGGTGTCCCAACAATGAGTATCCTACGAGCTGGATCACACTCAGGGAATCACGTCACATGGCTGTAGTGCCGTAACTGATGCTCTCTCCCAATGCAGGTAATGTGCCTCATTTGGGACTCCATGAGCAACCGCTCATTCGACACAAAGTCAAACCAGATGTACCCAAGGATTCTCTGAAGAGACACAGTACCAAAGGAGTTCAGTCTTCATCTCAGGTCACTGGATAACGTCCATGTCTCGCAACCATATAGCAAGACAGGAAGCACCAGGACTCTAAAGACTTGGACTTTCGTCCTTTTGCATAGATATCGGGAGCACCACACAGCCCTTTTCAGTGACCTCATGACCCCCCCCAT
Organism: Erpetoichthys calabaricus; assembly: GCF_900747795.2. Classification (NCBI taxonomy): domain Eukaryota; kingdom Metazoa; phylum Chordata; class Cladistia; order Polypteriformes; family Polypteridae; genus Erpetoichthys; species Erpetoichthys calabaricus. The sequence goes on from NC_041395.2 coordinate 315,560,116, forward strand.
GCTCTCCCAATTCGTCTACTGACTTCATAGGAAGAGTCACCAGAGACATAAATGTCACTGCCGAGGTAAGTAAACCTCTCGACAAGGTGAACATTCTCTGAACAGACAGACACACTGCTGATGGCTGTGTTCACAAGGTCATTAAAGGCTTTTCAGTGACAGAATTATAAAAAAAGGTAAAGTATTTGCAAACTTATTACAAAATGATGTCTAATTTCATTTCAAAAGCACATATACAAATCATAAAACTATTCATTTTTAATTTATATACACAGATCTCCATGCTCATTTTTATATCAACTATCCCTCAGTAAACACTTGACACTTTCTCCTCTTTTTACACCTGTGTCTTGTGTCAGCCTGTAAAATGCACCCAAAATAAATATCCAGAAACTGAGGAAAAAAAATAATTCTATAAAAGCAAGTGTGTACTATAAAGCTGCAGCATTTCCTGAGAATTTCTGGTGCACAAATACATCAAAGGAGTGCTTGCTTGACTGATTTATCAGTGTCAGCAGAAGCCCAGGAACGGATTACAGCTTACCGGTACAGACTTGCAGTCTATTATTTATTACAATACTAGACACAGAAGAAAGGTTGCTTTGTTTATTTTTTTTTTATCACAGATGAAGAATTACTTTGTTAAAATGTTTTTTTCCAAAAGATTTATTTAGCATAAGATTTGTAAAGTTTTTTTTTAAATTTTATTTTATTTCTTAATTTGATTGTGAACGTTCTAATGCTTTTAGCAGAGGGATTGCTGGCATATCGGATCAGGCTACATGGTGGAGAACACAAATATGAAGTGTACCAGCACCCTGTCCAAAGCTGGATTTTGCCTTCCATCCAGTGTTGCCATGATAGGCTACAGAAACCACCCAATTCACTTTATAGTTGCATTATATATTACATTACATATAGTTGCATTACACGGTGGCATTGTTGTCTTCTAATAACACTAAAGCAGCCATGGTAGTTGAAATAGTTTGTCCATCCTGTGCACCGTTATGTTGCTATAAATTGATTACAATCAAGCGTCTTAAATTTGTAAACGATATGTAATCAATTTGGGTGTATTTGATAAAGCTCGCGTCTTGGATGTGAATCTAAAAAAGAAAAGGAAATCACACCAGAAGAGTGGCACTGCTTTGATGCTATGCAACACCCATTTGCAAAACCGAGCAGAAATGTGCATACGTATGGTGTTAGGCTGCCGTGAAGATGTGCGTAGCTTTACTCCAAGTTTAGTTTTTATACATCTCAACTTGAGCGTGAAAATGGGCATACACAACATTTTTAGAGATTCTGTAGGCTCTGATAAATATATATATTGTGGCGGACGGCTGGGACCCATGTGTGTTTTGGGGACTGTGTAGGGCCTCCATTGTCAGTCTGTGTCGGGTCGACATCTATATAGTGTCTTTGCCACAATATTATATATATATCGATCCCCACGAGGGGATGCAGTGGAGTGTGTACGCCTTATAAGCCCAAATAAGGGTTGCGTACTCTTTGCATTATTTGACAGTAAACAATGTAACATATACTGTATATATATATATATATATATATATATATATATATATATATATATATATATATATATATATATACCCATACAGATCATTAACATAATGATGGAAACACAGGTGTAAATTAAGAATTCAAATTAATTAGAAGTCAGCTGCTTCTACACAAGTGCTGTCACTGAGGTAGTTAAGTGGTGTGGGGAACAGCCCGGACACAGACAGGCGGACACCGTAGGTTCGAACACCAACACGTTTATTCATATTATGTACAAAGTGAAGACAGCACACAATGTAATACTCCACTAAAGTCCAGGCTTTCTTCCACAATGTCTTTCCTCAGGTCCGCCTCCAGTCCTCTTCTCCCGAGCTCTGTCTCTCTTCCTCCTGACTCCAACCATCGAATGGAGGGAAGCGTCCCTTTTATACCCACCTGGATGTGCTGCAGGTGCCTCCCAATGAGTGCCTGCCAGAACTCCCCGGTGTGGCAAAAGTGCCGGCTGTGCACATGGAAGCACTCTGAGGGTTCCTGGTCTTCCCCCCAGCACTTCCGGGTGTGGCGGAAGTGCTGAGGGCCAGGGCTCCTCAGGCATCGGGGTGCACCCTGGTGGTGACCACGGGCCTGTATAGGGTTGAGCTTCCAAGCTCCTTTCCCGTGGTCCCCATAGCCACCAGGGCGGTCGCCCCCTCGTGGTCTGGAGGAGGCGTAATTCCTCCTCCGGTCCTTTCGGGCGTCCCGGCTGGGTACCACCCCCAGCCGCTTGCCACAGTGGTCAACTTTCCATGACATTTAAGATCAGGTATAAAAATTGGTGGGCTGACCCAGTTGCTAATGATTTGGGCTATTGACCCCAGTGAGTTTGTAACAGGGTGGATTGTTGGGGTTTATTGGCAGGAATTTCAGAGATGAAGTCTGGCTAACTTGCTGATGATTGAAGATATTCTCAGTCAGCGGAAACTGAATGAAAATGTAAAGTCTTTGACCATGATATAAGGAGAAAAAACTATTGTGTTATTGATCAGGATTTTGGTGGTCCATGGTCCAATAGCCTTCTTAATATGTCACTTAGTAAGATTTTACCAATCAGGAGAGATGACACATATTGCCTTTTTTGGGAACAAGTGTCAGCATGAAAGGCTGCCTAACCTGGATTTTTAGATCCTTGTCGTGAAATTGTAATTTTGACCAGCTTCACCTATGAGCTTGTGGCAGGAGTGTGTGAGAGGTTTTTTTTTAATTAATGTATTGCTTAAATTTTTACCCAGTTGTTTAACCATTGTCAGCATACTTATGTGGCACATGAATTAATGAATTACTATTTAGTGGCATGGCGAATTAATTAATTAATTGTTAGAGGTAAGCATTAAGTAGGGGGACAAATGGAAGACAAGAAGACAGAAACTTGTCTTGGGTTTGGAATGTACCTTCTAACTGCACCTGAGACAACATCAGAACTGCTGAAGGAGCCTTGAGTATAGCATGGATGGTATCTGTGGATGAGTCTGTGAGAGCAGAGGAGAAGGAGAAGTGTTAAAGAATGAGGGGACTCAGACAGGATGTACTCTCTGAAGGCAGTGATGGAGGTGGCAGAGAGGAAAGAAAAACTCCAGGGCATTACGGTGACAGAGACGTGGGACAACAGGTGGAGGGGAGCCATTGAGGGGCTTCAAGAACAATTTGAGCATTGCAGGAGGAATTTCCCTGGTAACCACAAGGACAGGTCACATTGTGGAGATGATTTTTCTCGAAGTTTTACTTTCTTGTATACGAAGTATAGGGAAAGTATTGTAATTACCCAAAGATTTAATGTCGACATTTTGATGAATCTCGATGTTTTAGACCTCCCTGACTTTTTCGTATATGAAGTATAGGGAAAGTATTGGAATCCTCAAAAAATTCTATTTCAATATTTTGATGGATCTTGATGTTTTAGACCTCCCTGAGTCTGAAAATATAATTTTTGGAATTATGTCTGTGTGTCTGTCTGTCTCTGTGTGTGTACACACGACAACTTGAGTACGTTTTCACTTAGATCGTTCAAATTTTGCATACAAGTATTAGGTTACAAAATGTAGATTTCTATCAAACTTTCTGGGGTATTTCCGTTAACCAGAAGTAGTACTTTACCTTTTATTAAAGTCTATATTTACTTATTATTCACTTGTGGACACAACCAATTTAACTTAGAACTGTCACAATACCAAAGTTTCAAAGTTAGATATGTTACCAAGTATTGAAATTTGATACCCAATACAGAATATATAAAACTCCGTAAAAAATTAAGCTAAATAAAGGGCAATTCTTTATTCATGAATATTTTTACATTCATAAAAGCAAATAATTGCCTTTAATGGTAAAACTTTCTAATATTTCCAAATGCAAATACAGTACTTCAATCTTTTGAAACAGTGTAAAGTTGTGTAAACAATAAAAAGTAAACAAGCTTAAATCATCTCAACAGCTTATTTACATTGATGAAAACAAATACTGTTACTGCTAAACAGTCAATGTGATGAAATATAATTTTAAAACGACTTGTAGTAAAATAAAACAAAGTAATTTGCTATGGCAGTACAATTCATGGTGATGATTTAGACATCAAGAGAGTGATGGATCCCTAGTGCTAAAGAGTGTTGGCCCTGAATGAACTGTGCTGAAGAAAACTGGACAGTGGGTTAAAATATTTGTAGACTCCTGATTTAATATGTTAAACTGACTATAAAAAATTATTAACCTTTACAAAAAAACAAACATCACATCCCTGCTATAGACGCAACGGTTCACAGGCTTATAATGATTAGTGTTTCCATAATTTAGAAATAAGATGCCTACCTCTTGAAATTCTTTGTATTGTGCTTTACTCACTCAGAATATGGAACCAATTTAGAAAAAATTTTAAGATGGAAAATCTTTTATCTGTGTTAATACCTGGACAAGATTTGGGATTAAATTGCTCAGAGATCTTTATATAGACAATATCTTTGCATCCTTTGAACAATTATGTTCCAAATTCAACCTCCCAGCTACACATTTCTTTCACTATCTTCAAATTAGAAACTTTGTTAAACAGAAATTGCCTGATTTTCCTCATCTCGCACCCTCCACCATGCTGGAAAAAATATTGCTCAATTTCGAGGAATTAGACACCATTTACGCATTATATAAAATTCTATTAGAGTCCCTTCCTTTCAAAGATCCAAGAGGACAATGGGAAAAAGATCTCTTAATTAATATATCAGAAAAGGAGTGGAAGGTAGCATTGCAGAGAATTCACTCGAGCTCCATATGCTCAAAGCATAGAATTATTGAACTAAAAATTATATATCGAGTTCTTCTGTCTCGCTTAAAACTGTCCAAAATGTTTCCAGGGCAAGATCCACCTGCGAACGCTGCAACCAAGCTCCTGCCTCACTGGGTCACATGTTCTGGGCCTGCACCAAATTAACATCATTTTGGACAGAAATTTTTAAGTGCCTTTCAGACAGCCTTGGGATCACAATCCCTCCTAACCCATTAACAGCTGTGTTCGGTGTTCTTCCAAACGGACTTGAAGTGGAGAAGGACAAGCAAACGGTGATTGCATTCACTACACTTTTGGCACGCAGACTTATTTTGTTAAATTGGAAGAATCCTAACTCTCCTCTGATAAGTCAGTGGGAAACCGATGTTTTATATTATTTGAAATTGGAAAAAATTAAATTCTCAGTTAGTGGGTCTGTACAGAACTTTTTCAAAACCTGGCAGGATCTAATCAATATTTTTTTAGAATAAGAAGAAATAATTATTTCCGCATTTCTTTTCCTTCTCCATTTATTTATTTATATATATATATTTTTCCTTTTTTTTTGTTTATTTTTGCCCTATTAAAAGCCCTAAGCAATTCTCCTTTGGCCATGCTCTCCTTCTCAAGGGTGGGGTTTGATTTGTCTTCAATTCTTTTTTGTATTAATTGATCTATTTGTATGAATGATTATAATAAAATTAATAAATAAAATTTAAAAAAAAATCTTTGTATTGACTTGTGTCTTTGTTCTTCAAGTGTTGAATAAATTGGTTGTGTTGGCCCTTTTAGTTTTTATTGTGCAGTAGTAAATCTCACACACAGACACAGGCTTTCATGTATCTTGTGGTATTCTGTCCACATTTGGCACAATGACAAAGTATTTCCAGATGCCATTCTAGTTGCCCTTTATGACAATTTAGCATGCTGGTGAAGGCTTGACTCTGTTGAAGTTACCATCTTATCGTAACCTGTGAGTGGGTGAAAATGGCTGCCAAAAGCCAGATCCAGTCCGAAGTGCATTAGTAATGTAGGCTGTAGAATCTATACTATGAAAAAATAGTATAGAAACAATTTTGAAAATGTTAGAATCAATACTTGTTGATATTTTGATACTTTTTACAAAAATATTTTTGTTTTTTTCTTTACAAGACTTTACGCACTATTTCTGCTTAAATTCTCCTTCTTGAAATAAACTGTTAAAATTTTTCATACAATAAAGTTGTGTCTGTATCCTCACTTGCCCTAGTCCATCTCAGTCTGTAAGCTACAAGATTCCCCTTTGGGGATGAAACAATTTTCCTTGCTCATCGCTGACCGCTCCAAGATTTGCAGGGATTCTTGAATTCCAGAAGAGAATTTGAGAAATGAATTCTTAAAGACATGTTAATCCTGAATTTTTCCTGTTGTAGGTATTTAAAAGCACATTTCCCCTTTTTCCTGATGATCTTCATGTTTACAAGTTCCATGTGGACATCACTCTTCTCTTGAAACATCAACAACTGGAGCAGTCTTCACTGAATGTCCTGTCAAATACATCTCAATGACCACCGAAATAGCCTTTCCCACACAGAACATTCAATTAGATTAGTTAAGTTCAAATAAGAATGTGAGATTTCTAACTCAGAATTGAAGTTACTAAACACAACTTCTACAGAATCAATGCTTAAGATATTAAGTTGACAATTCCAGAATTCTTTATCCTAAATGCCGGAAAATCAAAAAATACTAAAGTCTCAAAGAATTGCAAACTCACACAAAGAGGAACATAAAAGGGCAGCTGAAGAGCACTGCCATGAGAGCTAATGCCACTGCAAAGAAGCTGCGGTAGCAGGTGTGTTTAGATTTTCCTCAAATAACTGCAGCCCTAATAACTGCCACATCTGAGAAAATTTACTTTATTCAGACACAGCCCTCCCACCCCAACTGTTATGATTTTTGGTCTTTTGAATGTACAGAATCACATTTTTGGATATTTCTTAATTTCTGGGGGCCTTGGTTAATTTTTATCCACTTTTTGTTTAAATTTCATATTTAAATTTAGTTTTTTTCTTGTGAGCACCACCATTTCAATCTGGTGTGGTCATTAGTTTGTCAACAACACCCATTGCTACTGTGAAGCAGCCAAAGGTTGTGATGTATAATAACCAATCTGCTGGCATGTTATCTTCTGGAGTCCAAAAGGTCTTTTTGTACTTTTAAATAACCATGAAATCTTTATAGAGTGTCAGTATTCAGGACTTAGTCAGTTAGTTATTAACTTTGTTTTCTGGTTTATGTGTTAGGACTTGGTGTTCAGGTACTTGTTTTTTCCTGGTACTGACCTTTGCCCATTTTAACTAAGACTTTTTACTCTCTGCCTCACCTCCAATGGTCGAAGAACACATAAAAAAAGTAACATAATAGATTTGAAATTAATGACCTACCAATAATTAACCTCCTTAGCGTCACAAAAAAAAAACATGTAAAAAGACTTGCATTTTAAGGAAGGCTTGAAAAAGTACATTTTTATTAAATCTCATCTTTCTACTGTAAAATGTGCAAAACACTAAAAGTACAAAGTCAGAACTGTAGAAAGTACAATAATAATAATAATAATAATACTATGAAGAACACACTGTACATGTGTGAGTGGCACAAGCATCACCAGAATCCCTTTTCAGTTTCACAGACCGCTTCAGTTTCACTGCCTGAAGACAGATTCACTTCATCATCACTGCTGATGAGAGGCGTTTCTATTGAGATGCCATTATGAAGCTAGGAGAAGACACGTCTACACCGTAGCCGGAGTAAAGCTTGGCACTAACGCTGTTGGCACTTCTACAGCCCAAGTAATCATTGGGTCTTATGCGAGACACGTCTATACTGTTGCCCGAATGACACTCGAGAATAACACTTTTAGCGCTGCTTTTACAGCCCAAGTTAAGCTCGGGTCTAACACTAAGGAGGCTAAATAAATCAGAACCAGAGAAAAAGAACACTGAAGGAAAAAGCCCTGATTAAATCCTAACAGTGGTCCAGTTGAGGTTGGTGAGTGAATGGAGCTTAGCACTCTTAACGCCAGATACCTCAAATGTTGGACGACTCCACAGCCATTCATGCTGACAGCGGCATAAGTGGACCTGAGATTTGTATGTACGGCATGGTGTATGCATTGTCTGTGTTTCTACTAGACTGCTGTCATTAGTCTGTGGGAGATATGCAGGTAAAAATCTCATTGCATAGCGGATACCTAGTTTAGTGGGGCCAGAATTTGTAGTGAATAGTGGCAAATCTGGCACTGCAAAGGCTATACCCACAGGGATTTCTCCTAAAACACTCACCCCTAATTCTTTCAGTGTGTACATTAAACTAAACAATTGGGGTTCAGAGAGAGAGAGTATGCGAAACTAAAAAAAAGGAAATAATAAGCTAAAGCTCCTCTTATCCATTCGGGAACTCAGTAGCACAAGGTAACTGAAGCTTAATGATTCATTTTTTAAATTGTAATGACAGAGGAGACAGACACACACACATGCACACATATGTAGACCACTGTAGCTACACGCATTTCAGAAATCCCTTTGTCTGTGATGATATCTTTCTGTCAGTTTGACTATTACATCACTTTTCCTGACTGAGCAGGAAAACAGGAGAGCTGACTATGTGAGTAAACCGGGAGAAGCAGCAAAAGGCCAAAACAAAAGAAAATTAAAAATAAACCGTAGTGACAGTAACCCAGTCAAGAGGCAAAATCAAAGTCAAATAACAGGCGATAAGTCGTAACCAGGCAATACAAGAAAAGAAAGCACACAATATCAAAACAAAAGTAAGGAATTTTGTCCATAGATTGGATGAGGTGCCTAGCGAAAGGCTGACCTTTTATGCTTGTTGTTGATCAAGTCAAGGTCATGACCCCAGAGACCCCTCTCCTAGAGATGAGTGACGCAAGTGTCTTCCCTTAAACACACAGGCTACGAGCATCAGTTTACGGCCTAAACAATGACAAGTATTTGGCATAACAGCAGCAAACAGTTTAGATAAGCGTTATGGTTGAGGTATAAACTATTTGTTAAATGCTGCAGATATATGCTAGCATGGCATGTCTACATATCCAATTGGACATTAATGTAAGCTTTTTTTAGTTACTCATTTTGATGTGCAGTTAGAAGTTGGGTGATGTGTTGCCTTCTCTGCGCTTTACTGGTGTTGATTCGGCTGTGTTGAGTATTGAAATGAGCACCTCCTTCATTTTCAGCTCTCTTAACGGCAGACATTTTGACAAAGTGAGACATCTTTTATTTCAAATGCAGATTTTACAGTTTGTATTTTCAAATGCGTAGCTGTCAGTTCTTTCAAACTTATATCGACTCCTACACTATTGTCATAATGGTGAACAACAGAGTGCACAATGTAGCACCCATGACAATGTATTATCTGCGAATGCGAATGTATAAACTGATGCTATAGAAAAGGTTTTCACTTGCAACAGGTTTTTAATTTATTTTTAACATGTGCAATTTGCTCTCTGCACACTCGGAACACATTTAAATGTTTAACAGGGTTTTTTAGTAGACTTTTCGACTGTTAATCTCAACCAGAACCTTGCTGTCTGTCAGACCAGGTTAACAAGAGCACCGCTGCTCTTTATGTTTCAAATCACTGCCCCTGCTTTGAGCCCCGCCTTCATTAAGGCGTTGGATTGGTTTAGAAATGTGACACTCAGTGAGCTGTGCATTTGTTCCCACCCACTTTTAAGCAAAATTCACTCATGGTTGTCTCCAGACGTGTATGTTATACATCTGGCTTCAGCGAGACTAGTGGACATCTGACAATAAGCCTGAAATGGAACTGAACCAAACTGATCCAAACTCACCAAATACCTGCTTATCATTCACAAACTTGAATGTACATAATATGGAGAAGCACAATAAAATAAGCAACCAATTCATATCTCTCTATATAAAAATGAATTTCTGTCTGTCTGCCTGTTAGAGCATCACACAAAAACTACCACACCAATTTCTACAAAATTTTGCAGTTATTTTTGGTATCTTACATATAAACATCTACACATGGAAGTGTGTCTGTCTGTCTGTCTGGCCTGGAAGTGCAAGGCTACAGCCTGAAGCTCAAAGAAAGTAACTCTGTGGCCAAAGTGAAACCACCAACGCTAATACACAAGTGAGGCGAGCACATTGGCAAAATGAAACCTCTGAGGAGAGAAGCTCGCTTAGCCGCTGATAGACAACGTTGGAGAGGACGTCAGCAAAACAAAATCAACAAGGGGCCGCTAATACACACCAATCCGATTGATTGATTGAAGTGCCAGAATCCATGTTTCTAGGAGCTTGGGATTTTTACAGCATGGGCTTACACAGGTAGTGGTCTATAAATACAGGCTAATAAAATTTTGAATTTTATTTGTATAAATATATAGAAAAATAGGAGACAACCTCACTATATCTAAAACAAAACGTGATATCAATGTGATTGTTATTTCAAAACAATCAGAAAACAATCGCATAACAGAACTGCGCTGATATCAGGTGTTAATGTTGGCCACAATAGTTATTGAGAATTTTAAATGTTTAAGGGTGTTGAAAAATAATAAGATTTTTTATGTTTGCAGATGAATATCTCTTTTATGGTTGATCATATCGAAAATCCATTCCCTCTCAATAAAGGTCTTGTTTAATTTTTGTCTTGAGTAAATAATAAGCCAGCAAACGACCCCTTTTTGATGAGATCCATGCTTGAACTGGAGTAACCAAATGTTTTGAGATGGTAGGAATGAGAGGGGATGGACAATCTGTGAGGATCTACCAGGAGTGCCGCTTAGGGTGGTTTTATTGGTTTTATTTATTTATATAGCAACTGCAAGTTGACTAAAGTGCTTTACATAGAATAAAAGGTAGCAATATGAAATAAAAGCCAGATAAAAAATTATTAAAAAGAAAACATTATACATACATGAACACTCATATACCAACACACAAATAGCTTATATGAAAGTATGTAAAATAAAAAAAATACATAAGATGAACACAGTATAAACAATATAAATGGAAAGATTTAACGACTCAAACTCATATGCTAAAAAGCAAGTGAATAAAAGTGCTTTTTTAGCAAAAACTTAAAACTATAAAGTGTGGGAACCGACCTTATTACGAGAGGCAAACCGTTCCACAATGTAGGACCAGCCACCGCAACAGCGCGATCGCCTCTCAGCTTCAACTGTGTGCACGGGACTGTGAGCAATAGCTGATCTGAAGACCTTAGCTGCCTGGCTGACGAATATGGAACAATAAGATCAGCTAAGTACGGTGGAGCTGACTCATGTAGGGCTTAAAAAACAAACACTAAAATCTCAGAATTCACCCTGTAACTAACAGGGTGCCAATGAAGAGAGGCAAGACCCACCGGGTGGGTTTGCATGTGCTGCTTAGCCCTCATTTGTCTCTCAGTAATCAAGTTGTACGTTATTGCTGTGGTGCATCCATCCATCCATTATCCAAGCCACTATATCCTAACTACAGGGTCACGGGGGTCTGCTGGATCCAATCCCAGCCAGCACAGGCCGCAAGGCAGGAAACAAACCCCGGGCAGGGCGCCAGCCCACCGCAGTGCTCTATAACATTTCAGTTTTATTACTGAACTTTTGCAATACTTAATTACTTTTCTGTGATTTTTTTCTTTGCTGCAGAATGACTTCTGTTTCTCTAAATCTTACACTTTATTTCACTGTAAAATTCTTTAAAGGCTTAATAAGCTCAGAAGCACTAAATGCTAAGTAATATTGAAAAAGAAATACACGTCTTTCTGCTATGGCGAGGAGATCGTAAGTGTCAGATCTTCTTTTTTATTTATTTGATGCGTGTAACATACATTTTATCACTCTTCTGGGTGAAGGCAGATAAGAGGAGCTAGTTAAATAAATAATAAGAGGAAAAAGGCAAAGACATAAATGATGTGTGCATTTCTCCTGAAAAACTGAAGATATTACCAAAGGTTTGTCAACCAAGTATAATTAGAAAGACAAATCTTTAAAGTGCAGTTTCATTGGCCTAAATGTTTTAAGTATTGCCATTCATTTTTCTCACTTAACTAATATTACCAGCTTTTTTGTACATTATATCTTTCACCATGTTTGTAATGAAACTTACATATATATATATATATATAAAATATATGCAGGCCCAGTCCACGATAAATTGTAAACAGTTGATCTACTGTTTAACTGGAAGTGCAGAAGTGTCAGCTACACTCCCGCTAATTGTAACAAAACTGCTTTTGTCTGGAAGTAAGCTTCCATTAATTGTAGTTGTCGGCTTACATTATAAAGATATACCCGGTTCTGGTTATTTTACACTATTTGTTCTTATGATTGGCTCTTTGGTAACCTCACAACAATCTGTTGTTATTTGTGAATTGTGTCTGTATCTATGGATCTCCAGCTTATTTCCTGGCTCAGGACTCACAGATAACACAGATGGCTCAGGACACACAGATGTGCTTTCCTCAATTAAGGGGGAATGTCAGTCAAAGAAATGGTGACTCCAAGGATGCAGGGCACACCAGGAGAAAAACCCATTTCAGAACAGTGCATAACACATCTACTAAATTATTTAAATTGATCACTGTGCATTTTTTGCATATGGCTGGCACATCTACACAAAAGATCAGAAGTATTAATTTTTCAAATTATAGCTTGTAGGAATACAGTTAACAGATTTTATTACTTTGCCAGTTGTCTATTACTGAGTTTCCTCTGACAATTCAATTCAGAGTTTTGCAAAACTTTTTAATGAAAAACCAAATAGATAATTTTACATAACCAGCTTTTTAAAAATCTGCCTGAATGGGTAGACATCATGGTTTTACTTCAAGTTCAAGGTTATAGTTGCATGAGATGACTCACAATGAAATGTGTGTATCCAAAAACCTATTGACACTATAAAAAAGGATGATGAATACAACTAAACATTTTCAAACCCAGTTAATCCATTTCAGAGTCATGAGGATCCAAAGAGTATCCCAGCAACACTGGGCTAAAGGCAGGAAACAGCCCTGGACAGGGGGGCAGCCCATTGCAGTACCTCCGAGGCACACATCCACACACACAGGACAGTCAGGCAGCATATATAAATAAAATTCAACGTCTGTATGTCTGTACACTTTTCATGAGAGAACTGTGGATTTAGATTGGGCTTTTTTCTAGAATTTGCTTTAACATTCTGGTTAATTTTGTGACTTCTCTCAACACGCTTAGTATCATAGTTCACTTGCAGTACCGAATTTTTTGCGCGAAGCCTAGAGAGACTGTGCGGACTGAGGGGAAGGGTTGGGCCCTCCTCACTCACGCGCCAGCCTCTGTTTGAGTCGGTCTACATCTCGCCACATATTGCAGCATACCTTGCCTCCACTTAGCTACTGACACCTGTTTGTTCAGCAGACATTATCATCTACAGATGGTTAAGGAGTAATGTTTGATGTTTTTGAGAGAGCTCAGAGCTACATGTGCTTTATAGGGTAGCTGCTGATTGCCAGAGATATCACGGCCACATGCTGTTCTCCCCAGGCAGGGGACAGTCATTGCGCTAAGAATCATAGTTCGCTTGCAGGAGTGATATACAGTAATCCCTCGCTATATCGCACTTCGCCTTTCGCGGCTTCACTCCATCGCGGATTTTATATGTAAGTATATTTAAATATATATCGCGGATTTTTCGCTGCTTCGCGGGTTTCTGCGGACAATGGGTCTTTTAATTTCTGGTACATGCTTCCTCAGTTGGTTTGCCCAGTTGATTTCATACAAGGGACGCTATTGGCAGATGGCTGAGAAGCTACCCAGCTTACTTTTCTCTTTCTACAGCACTTTGGTCAGTGGCTGTTGTATGTAAAGTGCTTTATAAATAAAGTTGACTTGACTTGACTTCTCTTGCGCTGACTTTCTCTGATCCTGACGTAGGGGGATTGAGCAGGGGGGCTGTTCGCACACCTAGACGATACGGACGCTCGTCTAAAAATGCTGAAAGATTATCTTCACATTGCTATCTTTTGTGCAGCTGCTTCCTGAAACGACATGCTGCATGCTGCACGGTGCTTCGCATACTTAAAAGCTCGAAGGGCACGTATTGATTTTTGACTGAAAAACAAACTCTGTCTCTCTCTCTCTCTTTGTCTGCTCCTGACGGAGGGGGTGTGAGCTGCCGCCTTCAACAGCTTTGTGCCGCGGTGCTTTGCATACTTAAAAGCCAAACAGCCCTATTGATTTATTATTGCTTGCTTTTCTCTCTATCTCTGTGACAGTCACTGCTCCTGACACGCACTCCTTTGAAGAGGAAGATATGTTTGCATTCTTTTAATTGTGAGACGGAACTGTCATCTCTGTCTTGTCATGGAGCACAGTTTAAATTTTTGAAAAAGAGACAAATGTTTGTTTGCAGTGTTTGAATAACGTTCCTGTCTCTCTACAACCTCCTGTGTTTCTGCGCAAATCTGTGACCCAAGCATGACAATATAAAAATAACCATATAAACATATGGTTTCTACTTCGCAGATTTTCTTATTTCGCGGGTGGCTCTGGAACGCAACCCCCGCGATGGAGGAGGGATTACTGTATTCACACTAAACCGAGACAGAGGCTGCAGGCCGAGGGGAGGAGGAAGCATGATGTCAGGAGTAGGGAGCCGGGCAGGGCCCTCCTCAGTGTCCTGTTTCACTTGGGATGGCTAGCTACTGGGTAATGTTTTTGCATCTTATGAACAAGTGTGCTTCAAATTTAACTTCCCAACCACAAATTTTTCCCACTACTTTCAAATTTGAAATTGTGCTTAAAGAAACCTACCCAAGTTTCCACACCTCCCACCCAATTCTATTCCAGATGAAATACTTGAAGACTCATCTCAACCATATATCAAAACACCTCAAAGAATCTTCCTTTCAACGATCTCTAGGGTGAAAAGGGAAATATATGTATATAAGAGAAAAGGATCTTTCAATTAACAACTCAGAAATGGTGTTGATATCAGCCATGACATAGAATATATTCCAGCTCCATATTTGCAAAGTATTCAATCATTCAACTTAAAATCTTTCATTGATAACATTTATCATATTTAAAATTGTCCAAAATGTACAGGGTAAAATCCAACATGCGAGCGGTTGCAATTTAGCTCCAGCTTCACTGGGCCACATGTTTTGGACGTGCACCAAATGAACCTCATTCTGGACCAAAATCTATGAATGCCTATCAGACAGCCTTGGGGTCTCAATTCCTCATAACCCATTAACAGCTGTGTTTAGTGGACTCCCAAATGGTCTTAAAGCGGAGAAGGACAAATTGATGGTACCGCACTACCAGCACGCAGACTTATCTTGCTTAACTGGAATAATCCCAGCCCACCTTTTATAGGTCAGTGGGTAACTGATGCTCTGTACTATTTAAAACTTTAAAAAAATTAATTCTCCCTTAGAGTATCTGTTCAATTTTTTTTTAAATATGGCAAGATCTAATTAGTAACATTTTAGAATAAGCATATATATCAGGGGAAAAGAACATTTTCCCTTCTTTTATTTTTTTCTAACTATTTTTGCCCTTGCTCTCGGCTCTCCTCTGTTTCTCTTGAGTTGTGCTTTAATTTTATTTTTGTTAGGTTTTGTCTTTTTTTTTTTCTTGCTTTACTTTTTAACTGTGTGATTTTTTTTTCTTTTTTCTAGTTTGAAGTAATTTGTAGTATCTGTTAGACATGATAGTATGCCATTTTTTTTAATAAAATAAATAAAAATAAAAAATTTGGACATGAGCATCAGTAGGCTTTGCACCCTAGGAACCAAGTTACCCAAACTACTCAATAACATTTCAGTAATTATTTACCACTCTGATGCTTATATTTCTGATCATAACATAGGTCATTACAATAGCAGATGGTGAGAAGAATTCATAACTAATTGCAGAATTACAGTATTTGAGGGTTCCCCTACAGTGTCTCTTTCTCTTGGCTCAAAAACTAATCAGCACATCGTCATCTCACAACAGGCTTAAGTTCTGAATTTGGCATTGTTCCATCCACCCGTGTTAGCTCTAGACCAGGGGTAACCATCTCTGGTAATGGTGGTCCGCAGTGGCTGCAGGTTTTCATTCTAACCATCTTCTTAATTAGTGAGCCATTTTTGCTGCCGATTAACTTGTTTTCCCTTAGTTTTAATTGACGTGACTCAGACCCCTAAGTTGCTTCTTTTTCCTTACTGAGCATCCAAACAATAATGAGACATAAAACAAGCCACCTCATGACCAGTTAACCTGAAAATAAAGAAAGGTGAAGGTCTCTGTGTAATCAGAATGTAAGTTTAATGTCACTGTGCTCTGAGCGAATATTTAGAATCTGCTTTTCTTTTCTTTCTACATACCCAGCTGAGACAGATTTAGTACAAAGAGGATCAGCATTTATAACTGCTAGGCCAAGCATAGGACAAGATAGACAGAGACAAATGGGCAACACGCACTATTTCTGTGTGTTAAGAGTCAGCATGCCTCTCTTTGCGTTGTTTGGAAAGGCATGATTTACTTAAGTAAGGGCCTGCATGAAGAGAAAACAGTATAAAAGACTTGGACAGCAGCCAAACACTTCGAAGCCAACGGACGGTTGGGAGATATCATCATCCCGTCCTGAAAACCCTTCCAGCGCAGCGACGAAATTTGACAGACTGTATACATCGAGATCCCACCTTGCTAAAAGTCTTGCTATGGCTTCCTTCATCTGTAATGCTGCGTAAATTGTCATTAAAAAAGCTAAGTTGTTTTCTCTTATGTGATTTCTTACCGCCGTATCACTATGGGAGAGGTATCGCCTTTTGATATTACATCTACAGTATATAGTTTTGGGTTACTTAAGACACCACAATTGCAAAAGAAATTATTCCAACCAGGGAGCTAGCGCTCCCTAGAGGAAAACACTCGGTCAAGTTGTTCTGCCCAGGTCACCAAAACATTTTGACGGTAGTCTTAGAAAAAACAGAAAATCAACAGTCACGATATTCAATAACGGCTTTAATTAACAGCAAGAATTGGCTTCTCATTAAGGAACTGATTGGACTGAAATTGGCTCCAATTTAGCTGGTCATCTGTTGACTCGTTTCACATCTCATTTCTGTTTGGCTGCCATTTAATTAAGAAAAGCATCAATTCAGAGGACTGAATCCTTAAAAACAGGGCTATTAAAATGAAGGGAAAAGAAGTTAATTATTAGTGAAAACTGCTTGCTGATTAGGAAAAGAGTTAAAATGGACACCCTTACTCTAGACCCTTCTCAAGAAACTGTGACACAGACAGACAGACACACACACATCATCAAGATATCAATGTTTTCGGTATCAGGGGACCCTAAAGCGTTGAGATCCTTTGAAAACTGGAGATCAAAATTTCTGACAACAGGTTAGGGTAGGGGAGGGCACAAAGCAAAAAAAAACCTCAATGAGCCTAATACTGACATCTTTGGGGTATGGAAAAATAAACTGGAATATACAATGAACAAATAACACAGACACAGGAAGAATGTGCAGACTCTACACAGACTCTAACTGGGCATTAGATTTGAGCCCAGGATGTTGGATGTGTGAGGGAACAGCACTAAACAGGGAAGGGCTCTGAGTAAAATTAACAGTAATGAGCTCATCTCACAATTCAGCGTCAGCTTTGATCAAAATCTATCCATTTATCTGGGTATAGTTTTCATTAATCTACTTTATATAAGAAATACATAAGTAATTTGACAAACGAGGGAAGACCATTCAGTTCATCAAGCCCATTTGAGTAGTTCATAGCTAAGCTATCCCAATATCTTATCCGGAATTTTTCTTAAAGGTTATCCAGGCTTCAGCTTCAACTACATGTCTTGGTAGTTCCTTCCAGAGTCCTACAACTCTTTGCCTAAAGAAGTGCTTCCTTGGCTTCAACCTTAAGTGCACTTCCCCTTAATTTCCACTGACGTCTTCAAGGATGTGATTCACTTTAAGCTGAAAGATTGTTGCTGGATCCTCTTTATCAATGCCTTTGAGGAATTTTAAATACCTGGATTAAGTCCTCTCAGAGTCTCCTCTGCTTGAGACTAAATAGGTTTAATTCTCTGAGTCTGTCAGATTAGGACATGTTCTTAAGTCCTGGGATGCATTTGGTTGCTCAGCTTCAAGTGCTGTTATGTCTTTCTTGTACTGTGGTGACCAGAACTGCACACAACACTCCAGATGTGGACTCGCTTAAGCACTTTGAGCTACATTATTTGTATGAAAATGTGCTATATAAATAGTTGTTGTTGTAATATAGTCTGCACATAACTTCCCTCGAGTTAAATTCAAAAGTTTTTATGATATAGCCTAATATTTTATTTGCCTTTTTAACTAGGTCTGTGCATTGCTTTGTAGATGAAAATGTTGCGTCAACATAAACTCCTAAAACCTTTATGGCAGTGTCTGCCATCTTGTATATGTCATTGATGTCCCTTTTACCCATGTGTAGCACTTTACATTTTGTCACACACATGCGTTTGGGAGTCAACCAAAGAGACCAGAAAACCCAGGCCAGGCCAGGGGGCGGCAGGTTGCACTAAATCTCTCTCCTTTCTCTCAGCACATCAGAGACCGGAAATTCTGCCTGTATACAGTATGAATACGGTCTGACTACGTCACCTCCTGTCCCGGCCCCGAGGACGTCACTTCCCTTGAGACACCTTAAAAACTCACCATCGTCCATACAAAAGGCAGTTCTACTTTGGACTTGAACCTGTGCACATTGTACTAAAACTTAAGCCCATTTGCAGCCAGGGAATGTATCCGTGTGGCTGCCCCAAACCTTCGTTGTCTGTCCAGCCATTTATTTCACAATGTATACAGAGACTCCTTCATTTCTAACTTTGTGTGTCTCTAAAAGCAAAAAAAAAAAAGGTTTTGACGACTGCAGGCCATTCAGCTCTGCCTTGTTCACACTCTTGATTCTCCTGATTGATCAAGTAGAAATTTGAAGGCCCCTAAAATACATCTACTGTGCTGTTTGGAAACATATTCCATTTATTTAGGGTTCTCTGTGTGACAAACTACTTTCTAATATTTTGTATGCCATTTACCCTTAATCATCTTCCCTGTGTGCTCTGTGTGCATATTATAGAACTTAAGGTAATTTATTGTAATAGACTGAAAATGAAATAATTACAACAATGGATTCTTCTTTTCTTTCCCTCCATGCTTTGGATAACAACTTTTTTGTCACCTAATTTCCTAAACTCCATCAGGTACAGTAAATAGTTGCAGAATGTCAGGCTTCCTCTACTGACACTGTTCCCTTTTTTGTACATTTAAACTGTTTAATATGCAGAATGAATGTCTTTTTGCCTTTCTAACCCGAAAACAATGAGAATATGAAATGCAATGAATGTGAAGTTAATTAGCCTTTAACGTTAAGTGCTTCATTACTAAGATTAGCTGCTGGATAGATGAATTGAATTTGACCCTCCATATCTTCATCATCATTTATAGCTATGGATATAAAATGAAAAAAAAAATGTAAGAGCCATTTCCACAGACATTCTCAAGACAGATAAATGTCTCTTTGTTGAGTTGTTAATTTATTTCATTTTAATTTGTCCACTTTATAATCTTTCATGGTCAGATCATGACAGGATCACTTTAAGACTGAAATCATATACTGTGCATCCATCATCACATTATGACAAAAGGTTATCCTATTTTCACACAGGCAAAGGAGAAGAGGAGAGGAGGAGGAGAGGTTAGGAGCATGCACTGATACAGCGCATTGCTGCACCCACCACATGACAAACCTTTAGGATCTCAGATTAGGACCCGAGTGCAGCCATTCAATGGGTGACACCTCAGTACCACACTTGTTCAGATGGAATGGAGAAGAGATAAAGTAAATAATCTAGACTTCAGGTTTTTCTGATGAAGAGCATCTTTAAATTATATTTATCGGCCCATGCAGAGTTAATGATGAACCTGCAACACTTGCATTATGGACCCCAATCCGAAGCTTTTCTGAGAAGCCTTCAGTCTCAGAACTCAAAATAAAGTAGACCACTACAAAGTCCCTTTGGCCTTGTGTTCCAGTTATTCTCTACCTTAAGGATGAACTTTCATGCAAGCGTTGGATTTCTTGCCGTTTCTCTTGCAGTATTTGCTTGTATTTTCCACCATCCATTCTTCACTCTAATTAACCAGATCTCCAGTCCCTGCTGGTGAAAAGCAGCCCCACAGGATAATGAGACTGTGCTGCTTTTGAGAGAGAAATTGAAAATGACGCGGACAGATCAGAAATTCAAGCAGGGGTAATGACCAGGAAGAATAAATTTAAACAAACAAAGGATGTGTAGCTAGAATCATGGTCAAAAAAATAAAGCGGCAAGTCATGAGCCAGAAAAGGAACACAACCAGAGCTAAAAAAACAACAATGTGAGATGTAATTCATAGTTAGATGGTAGTACTAGGGTGTTGTACCGTGTTAGCCATTATGAATGTAGAGAAAAGCCAAGCAAAATGACACCTTTTATTGGCTAACTAAAAAGATTACAATATGCAAGCTTTCGAGGCAACTCAGACCCCTTCTTCAGGCAAGATGTAATACAGAAAATGGAGTTCCCTATGCATACATACTGTACATACATACACAGGGAACTCCAGTTTCTGTATTCCATCTTATCTGAAGAAGGGGCCTGAGTTGCCTCGAAAGCTTGCATATTGTAATCTTTTTAGTTAGCCAATAAATGGTGTCAATTTGCTTGGCTTTTCTCTAGTTAGATGGTAGAAATAGTAGACAGTAATTCAGTAAACAACAATAAAAAAGATACCAAAGGTTATACGTTCATGAATTCAAATCTTAGACAAGAAGGAAGTGAAAAGTGCTGATGTGAAATGACGTCTCGTGTCGCACAACCTGGTCATCAAGCCTAACAACAGTGTAGCAATTGTTAACAAAATGGTGGTGCCCATAAGAAAAACAAAATAGTGTAAAAAAAAAAAACCCTGGTAAAAATGCATGGGAACAAATAATACATATTGCCAAAAGGTTATTTGACCTTCAAATTAAATAATTTTTAAATGCCAAGGAATAGTTAAAAAAATCATAAGATTGATCATGACAGAGACCACCACCATACCTCACTATAGGCCTGCTGTTTTGAGGATGTGGGCAGTGTTACATTTGCGCCATACATGTCTTTTTTAAATTTTGGCCAAAAAATATTTATCTTGGTCTTCACAAAGCCCATTACTTCTCGGTTTTCTGATGTAGCACTTGGTGCCACTGCTCTACTGCCAAGTTTTTGTCTGCCTATGGACAATTCATCTCTGATTAAGGAGCACTGGAATCATTAGGTAGAAGGGTCCTTTCATCTGATTGGCTGGCTCAGCAAAACTCAGATGTGGATTGGCCAGTAGGGGTAGGCGACTTATTTGCTGAGGCCTCAAGGGCTATAACTTCCTCTGGCTTGTCTGAATCCTTTTTTATAATCTGGCTGTGGTTCTACAATGATAGTGTTATTTTTTATTTATGTTAATTAGCTTCTACTTTGTTTTTAAAGTATGTGAACAAATCCTCATATGTGATAGTTCTGTATTTAGTGAGTGGTGTGATCTATTCTTGCATTTTGCCTTGCAGTTTGTACTGTTGCATTGTCTTTCTAAGGTGGTAATAATAGATTGGCCATCTAATTCTGTGAAGAGAATGACTTGTGTTCTGTTTTGTGTGTCGTATTTAATCCCATTTCTTGCACAACCAATTTACTTGGAAGGGGTCTCTTTCTGAATTGCCTTTCCCAAGATTTCTTCCACTTTTTTCCCCTTTTTCTTGTCTTCTTAAGGAGTCAAGGCTATGGGGCTGTCAAACATCAGGGTCTGTTAAAGCTCAATGAGGAATTCCTTTCATGATTTTGTGCAATACAATAAATATATTGTTGTTGCTGTAATGGATCACTTTCGTGCTGTTTGGTAAACTCCTGACATGGTATTTACCTGGTTTGATTTTGGGTGTTGGCTTCATTTGTGCTATCCTGTGGTCAAATCCAGTGTTCTGCAGACCTCTTGACATGGTTGACTGATGTACCTTTACTCCCCTCTCAGCTACTGAACTCTGCAGTTCCTTCAAAGAGATCCTTTTTGTCTACGAGGAGAAACCTTTTCTAGGCAGCATCTGTGTGGGCTGACATACCTTCCACTCCTAAATATTAAACCTACAGTTCAGTCCAACATATACGAGAGACAGAGATACTCATAAGGCCAGGTTAAGACCCCCAACAGGCCTCTGGGTGACTTAGTGCTACTTGGCAGAGAGATGACCACACTTTAAACAATGCAGCATGTGGACACCTTATCATTTAATGAAGGAGGAGATTCTACGCCAGAGGAGACTCACATGGTGAATTGGGTGGGGGCAGGGGGGTCTAACATTGGTGATTTTGACACACAAGGTGAGGAATGGGGGTGGTGAAAAGTCCCAGAATGCCCAGATGGTAGATTCGCCCATAGTGTATGTTTATATATAAATGTAGATCTTTAGTTGTCTGTCTCAGTGAATTGCTTGCACGACTCTAAAACTTTACAGAAATTAATAAAAAGAGTATGTTTTTTCTGCTTATTTTTTTAAAACTAAGCAATACATGCAAATGTGTATAAATGTATTTTACTAAATGACTGGAACAATTTTTAGTGATTTATTTTTTATTTATTAAAGGCATTTAGTTTGATTTTTTTGCAGACACTTACATGATGTCTTATTTGTAGTTTATTTATTTACTTTTATAATGAAGCATAAGAATTTCCACTAAAAAGGATGACACAATTCATCCCATTAAGCTTGTTTGCTTAACTAATAGCTAAGATATCTCAATATCTAATCCAGATAGTTTTTAAAAGTTCTTAAGGTTTCTGATTTAAGTTCATGGAAGTTGACTTGACTTGACTTGACTCAGTAGTTTGTTCCGGATTTCCAAAACTCCCTGTGTGAAGAAATACTTATTGGTTTCCATCATAAATGCACTTCCCCTTAATATCCACCAGTGTCTTCTAGCATGTGATTCATTACTTATTTGAAACTGGATTGGATCAGCTTTATCGAAGCCATGGAGAATTCTGAAGATATGAAGTAAGTTCAAATTGAGAGTTCACTGCCTTAGACTAAAGAAGTTTTGTTTTGCTTACCCTGTCAGAGGATAGTACTTAAACTGAGAAGATTTTAATGTTAACAAACAGACAAACAGATATCCAAACAGCATAGAGTTTGGTTTATACAGTGTCACACACAAGTGAGTAGGGGGCAGCCAACGGGCTCGACAGAGCATGGAAAACTGGAGGAGGGGACTACTAGACAGAGCATCAACGCCTTTATCTCTTTCTCAGCAGAAAAAATGAACAGACAAAGCCCGACAAAAAATAAACAGACGACTTACCAATAACGTAGTTCCACATCAGGCACCAGTCCCCTGGGATGACTTCATTTCCAGGCCTTTGTTGATGTCCTCCCTTCCCATGCTGACGTCACCTCCGTCACAATGCACCTCCATCACCCTCATTTGCCCTATGAATGTACTTCTTCCGGTTCCACTCCATAAAAGCTCCCTCTGGAAACTATTTCTCTGTCTAAAGTGTACTTTGTATGCATATGACTGGTACCTCAGTGCTACTGCTTGGCCTGAGCTGTACACACTAGACAGGAATGGTTTTCCCAACCCTTAATTGATTCTCTGTGTCTTTTTATATTTCACAACAGATAAAATGAATGTTTAACACTAGAATTACCAGAGCTTACAAAAAAACTCGTAGATCCGTCCCACCTTAAATCGCTTCTTAAATCCGTTCGCACCTCTCTGCCATCGTCTTTTGTCTTCTAAATGTGCAGATAAAGACAAGCTGCAAACAGCCGACTATTCCATCCCCTCACCGACTTAGAACGTGCATGAACTTCTCCCAGCTCATGCCTTGATTGATTATCTGGGAGTGAAGTGGAGTTTTAGAGTGGAAATAATAAATTGTTATTTGGAACACACGCATTTCATGTGTGTTCCGTTTCTACAGTAATCTGTGTAAACACATTTTTAAAACAGAAATGTTTTTCATATTCTAGTAGTAAATGACAAAATGTAGGCATAAACTATATAATGTATGAAGCCTGAAGTCCAAATATCAAAGAAACACTTTCACGAAAGGTACAAATATAACAGAACAAGTGCGCTTTTATTCAAAAATATAACTGCAGAAAAAAAAGCGCCACCTTAGTGTGCGACATTGACACTTAGTTACTATGATGGCCCTGTGGCGCAACAGTATCAGTTGCTGACTGGGAATCAAAAGGTCACGAGTTCGATCCTGCATGACTCTCTTTTGAGAAGTGAACTGCTCTTATTTTTACTATTTTAGAATAAAAAGATACATTTGATTTCAGTCTGTAACAGCCGGTTAATTTATGATATTTGTAAAGGTTAGCTTTGTTTTTGTTTTTTTTTCAATTCACTTTTCATTCTCTCAGACGCGTTCAGGATCCTTTCCTACCCCATCTGACACTGCTGTTTTCACATAAAGACGCGCTATAGCTCTGCAGTATATCACGATACATACGACCGCGTGTTTTTTTTCCCCCCAAACTTGCCAGTCCCCACATGTTGCTGTATGCTGTTTCTTTTGTACTCCAGGACATGCAGAGGAAAGCATAGTAAAGATATATGCAAAGGTATATGCAATCATCAGACACTCCCCATCTGACACTGCTGTTTTCACATAAAGACGCGCTCTAGCTCACCCAAGGAACGCCCTTCCTACATTTACGACATGTGTACTTATTGCAGTGTACACACCTCTCTGTGCTATGGTTCCTGTTACACTGAACAAGCACCTGTAATTTGCAGCTCTTTTCATTATCTCAAAACAAATATATGTGACGTTTTGAAGAAATCATTTTATGACGCGAATAGTACCAATCAGAAAACATTGTCGAAGTAATGCAATATTATTTGAAAACGAACAGCGTCAGATTGAGTGTGATTTATACTGCCGCTGATACTTAGAGCCAGATCAGAAGCTGAATAAGCTGAATAAGCTCCTGTTCTGACTCTAAGTAAAAAAGCATGAATTAATCAACAGAAATAACTGCGATCGACATTTTAAACTTAACGATTTACAGTGCATACCAGTTTATAAATTTTATGTCCGTTTGAGGAAACAAAGAAAAAAAAAACACTTCCTCCCCAGTGGGGAATTGAACGGCAGGGCTGCCGTGCTCTGAGTCAGCAAATCTCAGCGTTACGCCATAGAAGGTGTTGTTACATCCTTGAACCTTTTGCGAAAGTGTTTATTTGATGTTTGGCCGTCAGGCTTCACACATTCTATAGTTTATGCCTACATTTTGTAACATTTATTACTAAAAAATGAAAAAGTTTCTGTTTTAACAATGTGTTTACACAGATTACTGTAGAAACGGAACACACATGAAATGCGTGTGTTCCAAATAACGATCTATTATTTCCACTCTAAAACTCCAGTTCAATCACTCCAAGTTAATCAAACAAGGCATGAGGTGGGAAAACTTAGTGAACATTTTGTGATGGTGGGGGATGGAATAGCCGGCTTTTTGCTGCTCTTCTTAATCGGCACATTTAGAAGACAGAAGAGAGGTGAGAACGGTTTTAAGGTGGGCCAGATCTACGAGTTTTTTCGTAGACTCTGGTAATTCTAGTGTTAATGGATTACATAAATTTTATTCCCATTAGGGAACATATGATACCCAAGGGGGCGGCATTTATGAAAATTAAGGGATGTGTACTCTGGACAGTGAGGGATGCTGTTTATGTAATTCACGCGGGGTGTACCTGTACCTTTCCCTTTACTGTACGTGTCCATTATATCTGTGCTATGGATAGAGAGGCTCTGCCATTTTGGTAAATCAAGGGGTGCACCACAGACAGTGAGGGGGAAGGTCATCGAAGTCTAAAAATACTGAAAACACGTTATGAACATAGAGGGGCATCATTTCTGTAACTCAAGCAGTTGGTACTCTGGACTTTTTACTCAAAAGCACCCCATCTCGTCCACACTGAACTGGTAACAGAAGTGGCAGGTGTATGCCTAGAGCTCCATTTGGGCTTCAACCTGCATTGGGTACAAGTGAAGCAAGACTGTAGAAAGACAAAAATGGGGCAAATATTTAGGCTTTGTGGGCAGTAATTATTATGCTCTTGAGAAAAGCAGAAACATCACATTTGACCAGGATGCTTTCAACACATGGTGTGTAAGGGCAGGATTTAAGTAAAAGGTGCAAAAGAGCCTCTTATTAAGACTGTGCCTGGAGTGAAATCCACAAAATATGTCCCTCAAAAGGGTAAATCTGACACCCTTGTTTTTAAGCCACAAACTGAGTCCAGTAACAGTGAAATAAACATGAAAATAAAGTCAAAGCGAACTTTATTGTCATCTCAGCCATATACAAGTATACAGATAGACGAAATTGTAGAAGCTCAGGGTCCACAGTGTAACAACATGAAGTTCAAATAAAAAAATTAAAATTAAATTAAAATTAGATTTAAAATTAAAATTCTAAATTAAAATTAAGATTCAAAATTAAAACACAAACAAGACAAGACATTGTGCAAAGACAAGACAAAAAAAGTAGAAGGTAGACAGCGTGTGAATAGAAACTTGACTGGGAAAAAGATTAAACAGGCAGTGCAACCCTGTCCTGGTGTTCAGCTCTGATTCTGTTTTATGAGCAATTGTGTTCAGTTCTGCTACAGAAAGACACCTGAAGCAGATTTTTATGAACAATGACCGGGAGAAGGAATATTGCCAAAAGATGTGCAAAGATTGTTAACTAAAAATCAAATTCAATCAGTCATCAAGCCTAAAGGTAGTTCCAAAAATGAAAGTCAAAAGAATCAAAGCACTGGGCCTTAACCAGGAAATCTATAAACGAAAGTGCACTTATTACAATTAAAGTGTCTATCCATAAACTCGGATAACCTGGAAGATGAATTACTGTATATACCATGTATTGTCATGGTAGGGGGCCAAAGTGACCCTATTTTTCCCTTTACACCCGTTATTACATAAACCATGACAGAACGCCCCCAATCCTATGTATACTCTTACCACACTGTCATGGTTGAGTGCTACTGTAGTTCAACACATCATCCTTTGTTTTACATCTGTAATTCCAGACAACTAGATTGAGTATCAGATCAGTCAGGACAAAAAGTTACAATTGTATTCATGTATTATAGACAATATGCCCAAAATAGCAAAGTACGGTGAGTGTTGGTAAAATAATAAAACCTGATATTAAGCTACCGGGTGGCTTTCTCTCTTATTATATTGGTTGGTTTTTATCCCAACTTGATCTTTGATCCTAGTTGACATTTTTATTGGGTGTCAGAAGTAGGCAGCATGGCCTGTCTGAATAGGGCAGTTAAGAGAGATGGTGTCTTCAGGATGGAAAATGGAAGAGAGAGACTAGGCCTCTGTAGCAGCCTTAATTTAAATGAATCCTTGTGGCTTCTTTGCCTCTTGATTCAGAGGTTTTATTGTTCCCAATGACTCCACTCAGTTAGTCTCAGACACCCATTTTAGCATAGTTCAGCTGCAGCCTGTTTATATCCTTTTATCTCAGCCCAACTGTATTCCCCCAGGTAAGCTGGCCAAACAGTTAAAACCAGATTGATGCAAAGCCTTCCGGCCCCTAGTTCAACACTTAACAAAGGTTCTTATCTAATCTTGTAAAGTTATAAATGTGCCGAGCAACAACTGTCTTAGTGTCCTTGCATTTCAAAATTGGACATTGTTAGATATTAGCCTCCCTCCAGGTTAAACATTTTAAAATTACAATAAAAAGGGATGACTTAAATATATTGAATAAAGACAGTCTACAAAAATATTTATTATAAGTTATTCTGCATAGCAACATGGCTAGCAAAATAAATAGACAACCTCAAAATGGTGTTGTGTTAAGGACGTTAAACTGTATAACATCTTTAAATGCTTTTTTTTTTTTTCAAAAAGCTGACATGACAACAGGATTCAGCAACTTTTAAAAAAGTCCAATAAAAATTAAAAGCAAATCTGTAAAAATATTTATAACAAAAGCAAATCATACCATGTGCTGCTTGAATAGTATGGTGCTGAATTACTGTAATTCTTTTTTCATCATTTTACGAAAATTAGTTTCTTTTTATATATAAAAGCAACTCAGATTATTAATAAACACATCAACCACTACTATAATCAAGAACAATAATAATTATGTAACAAGGGACATTCTGTAAAAATCAAGTAAGAAATAATTGGTGATAACAGAAGCATGAAAAAAAAATGACAACAGCATAGAAAAGAGCAAACCCTTGCAGGCTCGTAATTCTGATCATCACACATCACAGAGTCACAAAGCCACCGCCAGACAAGTGATAATTGGCTGTACATTTCACATGCACACACACACACGCACACACACGCACACACACGCACACACACGCACACACACACACACACACACACACAACTACAGCTCAGGCACGCAACTCTGTCTGTACATGTGGTTGGTATTTCGTCTAACAGAAAAGCCAAAACCATGATAGAAGTAATTTACCAATCCAAAGATAATGACACCAATAACGGGAAAGAAAACTAAATGTAAATAACTAATTCAAGTAAACAAAAACTAAAGTAATAACAATAAATTTAACAAAAGAAAGAGCTTTCATCAAAGTAAGATAAACAATTTAACTCAATAATTAAAATGCAGCATGGAAAAGAACACAGCAAAAGCACACCAAAAGCCAAGATTCAGGGTAAGTGAACCAGAAAACCAAAGCTACTTTCAACACCCAAGGAACCCTAAACACAAAATGTCACAAATAATACAATCACAATGAATTATTGCAGAATATGTTTAAACCAATTGAACCCTGAAAGTATATAGAATGTCACCAAAGAGACGAGCAAAGAATGCAAACCTAAACACCAAAGGAATTAACATTATGGAAAGGGAACGAAAGCACAGCAGCAAAGACAATGTATGTGACAGAATGGAGTCTTTTATAATCATCTCAGGAGACTGCAGCCTGAATCACTGCAGCATCTGAGCGTTCTGATTTAACAGGATGCCCTGTGTCTGCGGGACATGATTAAGGGTAAGTCGGTGGGGCGGGTGACATGAAACACAGATGCAGTCCAAACTCATGTAAGCACCAAACCTAATCAGCATGTTTAATGAGGAGACTCATCCTTCATATATTCAGTGGATTCTGAAAGTACTCTGACCCGATCACTTCCTGTACACTTTATTGTTCTCATGATTTAGAATGATTTTGGGTCCTCAAATGCCAGCATTGTTTAATTCTATGGTTAAGTCCGCTTCCAAAGTTGCTAGGGGAGTGGCCTCTGAGGTCACGACCCATGTGTAATCAACGCAACGAGATAAAAGGATAGATATGAGTTCAATTCCTTATCTGATCAGTGGAGGCAAAAACTCTAAAGAATTCAAAGTTTATCGTTGTGTTCTTTCTTCGCATGTACTTTTGGTTGTAACCTTGTTGTTCTCTCGACCATGATTACTGTCTCACACGTTTCATTTTGTTTTCTACCATCTTTTTTTGTTGTTTTGTGTTTTTCTCACATTTCCCAGTTTTGACCAAAAAGTTTATCAGCAAGTTTGCTGACAGAACAATTGTCAGGGCCGTCTTAACACATGGGCACACTGGGCAGTTGACTGGAGGCCCCACAAGCATAAGGGCCCCATGCTAATCCATGTATGTTGTGACTTGCTGAGTGGTTGTGTAGGTAGGGGGCCCAGTGCACTGCTTTGCCCGGGGGTCTATAATGTTGTTAAGATGGCCCTGACATTTGTGTTGTAGACTTTTCAACACTGTGTCTCACTTCAATATGATTGCAGAAGACCACAGAAACTTCCTTGGACTTCACTGCTTGGATTTTGTCCTGACATTTAGTGTGAATTGTGGGACCTTCAATGCACAGGTGTGTGTCTTTCTTAATGATATCCAAGTAATTCAGTTTGCCTCTGGTGGTCTCCAATTGAGTTCTGGACACATCTCAAGGAGGTGTACCTGGCCGCAGTTTGGAGTGCCACAACAAAATGGTCTAAATATTTCTTTGAATGAGAGATTTCAGTTTTGTTTTTTTAATAAATGTGTAAACCTTTCTGAAAACATGTTTGCACTTTGTCATTATGGGTTATCGCGTGTAATCTGATGGGCAGTCATGGCAAATGTATCTATTTAAAATTAAATCTACAACACAATAAAGTGTACAGGAAGTGAAGGATTCTGAATTCTTTCTTTCTGAATACACTCTTTATTAAATTTATCACAGACATATAGACGCCTGCATATATGTTTAAATCCACTCTGATATTTATTTTGCTTTTTTTCCATTTGAAAGTGTTCTCCATTGCAATTTGAATTGAGCAAGAAAATGGGCCAAACAGTGAATTAAACAATGATAGATAATTAAAAAGATTATTTTTAGCTTGGAAAGGAATTTCATTAGCATTTTGTTCATGAAGGGTTTGTTTTACTTTTATTCAAATGATAAAAATATACTCAACTTTACAAGAGAAGAATTTATTATCTTGATAAATAAAATTCAAAAAGGCAATTTATTCATTTTTCATGAAGCAAAATAACTGTGCAACAAACTCATTTATATATATTTTTTATGATATAATATAACTTACCTCCACCAGCTTGTTGGCATGTTCTTTAAAAATAGCAACATATTCCTTAATTTCTTTTTCTTTTCCATTTTTAGCAGCTTCCATGAGGACCAGAAGTGGGACAGTTGTGTCCAGAAAGGCGTCTGACACATGATCAATGATGGCTTTCCTTAGCTGCAAAGTGTAACATCGGGGTTTACTAATTCAGCCTTTTGATTGGCTACGAAAACACCAGGTTTAATCTTAAAAAACGAAATATTAAAAATAATCACAAAACAAAGGCAAATTTTATGTAATAAAAAAGAGGATAAATCAGACCCTGCAACCTTCAAACATCCAAATATGGAAAGCTGGCCTTTAATTTGTGAGAATCATGACCAAAGTGAAGGACATAGCATAAATCATATGGAATGAAACTTAAATTGGTGGAGAAACAATGTCTTAACAAATAAATCAAACATAGTCGAGGGGTCATTCCTTCAAGGTTTTTTTGATGGTAACAAATTATCATGCACCAATTTAGGAAAATATACAAAAACATTTTCTTCAGTGTTTTGCTTTCTTTCAAAGTCTAATAATAATACAAATGGTAAGTGTTATATTTATTCATTATGCTAATTTGGGGTATACTGTTAATTAATTGATCACATTTGCATAACAGATTGACCTGTTTTCAGAACTGCATAAAATTAGTCTCTTGCTCTATTTTTCAAGGATAAACAATGATAATACGGATCTGTTCACCTGAATGAAGCTGCATTTTAATGCACACATTTGATCTTAATAGCAGCTTTTTATTAACATATGAGACAAGTACAGATGACCAAATCATGTTTGAAAATTTCCAAAAGAAAATGTTTAATAGGAATGTCAAGTAAAATTTAAATTCTAATTTGGGCATCTTTGAATATACGAGCCACCAATCAGGAACAAGCGCTGTTTGAAATGTAATTTAATCAAAATGCAATGTATTTTGTTAAATAAAGGATTGAGGTAAATGAGTGATGAAGATTTTTTTTCTTTCTCTGATTATTAAAATGGCACAATTATTAAGTGAACAAGTGTTTTACCTGTCATTTTAAAACATGTTAAGTGAAAAAATAAAAATACTCAGGTACTCTATTTTATGAATCAATTTGGTCAAAAACAAAACAGTTTTTATTAAATAGAAAAGTAAATGTGATGGTGATTATGTGATGCTACATAATCTAGATTTATATGCATAAATATCTCATAAAGTGTGTTATGATTATCTGGTGATGGGCAGACAAACATCATGAACTCTATCTATCTATCTATCTATCTATCTATCTATCTATCTATCTATCTATCTATCTATCTATCTATCTATCTATCTATCTATCTATCTATCTATCTGTCTGCTATATAGTGTGTTATCTATCTATCTATCTATCTATCTATCTATCTATCTATCTATCTATCTATCTATCTATCTGTCTGTCTGTCTGTCTGTCTGTCTGTCTGTCTGTCTGTCTGTCTGTCTGTCTGTCTGCTATATAGTGTGTTATCTATCTATCTATCTATCTATCTATCTATCTATCTATCTATCTATCTATCTATCTATCTGTCTGTCTGTCTGTCTGTCTGTTATATAGTGTGTTATCTATCTATCTATCTATCTATCTATCTATCTATCTATCTATCTATCTATCTATCTATCTATCTATCTATCTATCTATCTGTCTGTCTGTCTGTCTGTCTGTCTGTCTGTCTGTCTGTCTGTCTGCTATATAGTGTGTTATCTATCTATCTATCTATCTATCTATCTATCTATCTATCTATCTATCTATCTATCTATCTATCTATCTATTATATGGTGTGTTATATACCTATATGTATATCTATTTATAATACTTTTTGTGGATTCAAGCATAAAAATAAGTATTATATTATGTACACCCACACCATATGAAACTGTATGTGTTGCCTCGTCGGCTGGTTAATGTCTTCCAGCACAGTGTGCATGGTGGAGTGAAGCTTGGCTGAGAGATTCCTGACCTGCCGGTCAAGTTTGCTGATAAGTGACAACAAGCAGATGATATAAACTGACAAAAAACAAAAGAAGTCCTTCAAATATGCAGAATTGTCCCTGTTTAAAAGGGAAATAAAGTACAGTATGTGCATCACATTCATCACATTCAAGGTGTACTATGTTTGTCCTGTCAATGCACATTTTAATATCAGCTGAATGATATGAGTTAATATATGTGTGAGCTTCTCATTTAGCTGGTTTGGCTGCATTTCCCTGCTAGATCAAGGGGGTCATCATTTCCTAGCTTCTAGAAATGTTGCATACACTTGGGTCAGAGTTGCCGTAAACATACACAAGTTCTCTATTGAAGTGATTAGAAAGCTGTGAACGCACATTGCGAGCCGCTCTATTTGAGTACACAAGTTTTCTAAATCTGACCCCTGGTAACCAAATAGCAGACCTCGAAGCTTGGTAGAGGACAGAAACCAAGTCCACTCCAGTACTAAAGTACATGTCATACTGTGATAAACTGGAGGATTAAACTTACTCTGTTTAGTGTTGAGAAGTACAGACTCTATGAGGACCTAATCCAAGTAGCACTGATAAAATAGATTCAGCAGAATTCTTTCAACTTACTGATGAATGACCTACTTGAGGGCACCAAATGAAATGAAGGGGAAATGCGTTTAGGCATGAAGCCAGGAAACACTTCTTTATACAAAGAGTTGTTATAATCTGGAAGAAACTACTGAGACACAGAGAGTGAAAGAGAGAAAGAGAGAGAGCGCTGATCACAGCGCATTGCCACATCCACCACACGATGAACCACCTGGATTGGGACCCGAGTGCAGTTGTTCAATGGGTGACACCTCAGCACCACACTGGAACAGTCAGAGGTTTTCTTTGTTGTTGAAGCACAAACCTATGACGGTGCAGGTCTGGCTCCTTTCTCCTTCTTCCAGTTTTGGGAACCCAACACTGTCGATAATGTAACCAGATGAGCTGGCAGATGAGGACAAATCACACATGGAGCAAGGGGAAGGTGTAAAGTGTGCAAGTGCTTTTATTAAAACAAAAACAAAACCGTGTCCATAGTGCAGTGCTTGAAAAAATCCATAAATAAATAATCCATAAAAATTAGGTAATAACAGTCGAGGGTAAAATACAAAATATATAAATCCTTTAAAACAAAGTTAAAATCCAACAGACTGGAAACAGTCCCTTTTTTAAATACTCGGTTCCTTTTTCCTTTCAACTGGCGGCTTCCCTGCTTATCCCAACGGGCTTTGCAACATGGCAGTCGCCCTACCTGCAGTTACAGCTGACCTTCTCCTGGTCTGGTTGCCTTCCATCCCCTGACTCCATACGACTACTTTACCAGACCGAGACTTGGGTTTCTCAACAGTGAGGGCGCTCACGCTGAGGCTCACTCTCACAAGTCTCCTTAACTCCCACTGCCTTCCACAGCCTTAGGCAGTGAGTCGTTCCCCATTTCCAGTCACTCCAGCTTCTCAGAACTGCTCAGCTGGCACAACCACTTCTTTCTGTGCCTGCCTGCTGAGTGAAGGCCACACACTCCTCTTTAGTTGCTCTTCTCCTAGCTGCCTGCTTTCACCACCGAACACCGGCACTCCACGTCTCCAGCCTTCTTCTCACTTAACCTTCGTCCTTCAGTTTCTCCTTTTTATAATGGGGACATGGCACAGGTGTGGCGATTAGCACCTACTGGTGATCCCGCACCTTTGCACTTCAGTGCGGAGACATCCACACCCACATCTCACCTGGGAACCACTCCCGCCACACTACCATGCCCCCTCCATAAAGACATGAGTGCGCCGATTATTTATGTAAAAACTGGCCATCTGTTTAGAGCTGCGGACCCGCTATACCACAAAACTTTAGAACCTTTAAAAAGTATTGGGACAACTCAGCTATTAGCTAAACAAACGAGCCTGATGAACTGAATGGTCTCCTTTCATTTGTCAAAAGTTCTACTAAGTATCTTTTGCCAAAGCAAACTAAAATCAGTTAAAAATAATCATAGATATTGTTCTTTTATCCAAAGCTTGGATGTTGAGAGATGTATGCCACCATCTTAAATACTAAGGGTATCATGACATGGTACCATCAAGTGATAGGAACTGCCTGAGCAATGGCAAAAACAGGATGGATGCGGCCATCAAACAACTGCACAAAATGGTAATGCCCATAACAGAGTTAAACTAATGGCATTGCAACATCATTAATAAAATCATTATCTTATATATAAATTTCTATACGTGGAAGTGTGTGTGTCTGTCCGGCCCGGAAGTGAGAGGTGGAGTCGGGGTAAGGACTCCACCTTCGAGGAAACAGAAAACTAAATGTCTACTCGTGGAAGTGTGTATGTCTGTTTGTCTGGCCTGCCTGGAAGTGCGAGGCTACTACAGCTCAGAGTGCCGGCAAGGCAGTCCCAAGTTAACGAGTCAGAAGAAGAAAGCAACTCTGTTGCCAAAGTAAAACTCCCGAGAAAAGAGAGAAACTCTTACGCAAGCGAGATGAGTACATCAGCAAAACCGTATCCCTTGTACTTTTCCTCCTGCCGCTAATGCACAAGTGATGCAAGCACATCAGCAAAACGGAACCTAGGAGAGAGACACCCAGAGTAGTTCCTTTCAATTACCTGACATCTCTACATTTCAATTTCTTTTTCTGACGATTTCAATAGCTTCTAGGACCCTGGGCTTTTTACAGCACGGGCTTATACAGCTAGTGTTATATATACGTCTGTCTATTAAATAACGAGACTGTGTTTCTATCTCTTAAACAAAGCGAACAAAGTCCAAACCCACATGACAAACGATAGCACTCTCTGCCGTTTAGTTGATTGTCAGTCACCATTCCATGCACATTGTGTTTCCCTTCGTGCGCCGGAATCCTGCTAAGTTTAAAAGTGGAGTCAGTGGATGCAGTAAAGAAATAAAGAAGAAAACATCCGAGGTCTTGAAACAGCCAACAGAAACTGATCTGCTCCACACCTTCGACCAGTGGAAGCCAAGACTGCATCCGTGCATAACTGCGAATGGGGACAAGCATTAGAATTGTTATATAGATAAAAGGGAGTTATTGCGTCAGTCTCGCTATTTAATAGACAGACCTCGTACATCTACGCGTGGAAGTGTGTGTGTGTGTGTGTGTCTGTCTGTCAGGCCCAGAAGTGAGAGACTACAGCAATGAAGCTCAAAGAGCCGGCAAGGTAGCCCCAAGTTAATGAGTCGGAGACAAACTCGTTTAGCCGCTGATAGACAAGGCGGGCGAGTATGTCCGCAAAACGAAACCGCAGACTCTGCATTTCAATTTTTTTACTGACGATTTCAGTAGTTTCTAGGATCCCGAGCTTACACAGCTAGTTAAGAATAATTTTCTGAAATATCATTATTGCCAAAACATCTTCATAACACTGAACAGCTTTGGGATCAATCTCATGTGGAGGCAGACAAAACATGCAGAGTTCATATAGACAGTGAGCCTCCAAGGACGAGCCCACAACTTGTGAACTGTGAACAAACATCGCTGTTCATTGAGCTGCCATGCTGCCGTCACTCTGAGTTGTTAGAATGAGGCATTACTGAAGAGCGACTCACTCTGCTGGAGATGGCATGAATCTGTGTCCTTGTATTTTCAGGCTCTGGCCCTTATCCACAAGAGCATACTGCCAGTATGAAGCCAGGGGCAACGTTGTAGGCCATGCAAATGTGCTGAAGTGCCCTACTTCTCATCTCGAGTTAGTGTGCCACTCTGTGCTTTGTATGACTCACTTCTATGATTTTGCAGATTCGTGGATAATGAGAACTACTGGGGAAAACACCGGCTGTCAATGAGGTCACATCTCATCATCGAATGCAAGTGGATAGACTAGGAGAAGGAGAGCAGCAGACAGGGGGAAAGAGGTTAACAGAGAGATTAGACGAGTAATGGAAGTGCGATTGGTTAGGTGGTTTACTCAGTGTGATTGACTGGAGGAGAAAAGGCCAAAAAAGAGAAGAGCAGCTATTTTCTGACTACTTATTTATAGGAATGCAGGAGAAGCCGGAGTGTTTATCAGTATTTTTACTTCTTACCATGGATACACAAATGAAATAGAAGGGCGAAAAAGAAAAAAAAAATATATATGTGACATACCTGTTTACGGAGGTCTCTTGTCTTCTTGCACATGTTCTCGATTGCCTCATTTAAAGCATCGCTTCTGTCCCTCAGCCCGGCCTGAAACAGAGGAGCACAGCATGGCTTACTTCTTTTGAATGCTTTAATCAGGGAGCTAACATGATTAACACTATTTAGGGTTTGGGGGGCTCCAGATGGGCTTGTAGTATGAAATTGCATCTCTGGTCACATTTCAATACAGTATTCATTTGTGAAATTCAATAATGAGTTATATTGAGATCAGTTATACTCTTTATAACTCACCTGATTAGTACAATTCTCTTTCTATATTACACACAGTTCTTGTAAAGTGAATAAAGATTAAGATTTTCTTCCCTTTTTAAACTTTGGAGTTTATTTAATCCTATGCAATTTACTGTTACAAGACATACTATTCCACAATGCTAGAATGCCACAGAAGACACAAAGGTCCACCACGTCATGGCTGCACTGCACTATTAGTATGCTGTCAGACATTCTTTTGGCGTTCATTTTACAGTGCACTAAATATAGTATATAAATATTGTGCACTAAATACTGATGTTTATGATTCACTTGTTTAAAAAGGAGCCCATTACACTTAGTTATGGTGTATTTTAACATTTTTTACTACATTACATTATATATTTGTGCCCTTTTATTTAACACAGAACTCTTTGTAATGAGAACTTTTATTAATCAACCAAGCCTTACAACAACAATTTATTCCTTGTATTGCTCAAAATCACACAAGGAATGCTTCAATGGCCTTTAACAGGTGTTTGAAAAACCTTGTAGGGAAAAAAATGGAAGAAATCTTTGAAAGGGTAATTGAGAGAGAAAACCTGCTTCAAGGTAGGTTGGGAGAGTAACAGGTGTCAAAAAATGGGGTAAATACAATAAACAAAGCAGAATACAAGTAATCCTCTTCACAGAGCTAGATGACCAACCTGTCATGGCCACCTTGGAAATACAATTCAGCAGTACAAACTACTTTGTTCTTGCATAGCACTCCTCACTAAGTGCAGGCGCAAAGTGCTGTGACAACTCCCTATCTAAGCTTTACTTACTGTTGTGATGGACGACCGGCTACGGACTCCGGTCGCCACCCCCAGGCCGCTAGGAGGAGCCCTCCGGACAGCAGGATGGCGCCCCGACTTCCAGCAGGGCCTCATGGACTTTGTAGTTTATACACACAGCCCTGCTGGATACCTTGGGGGCCACCGGGAGTCGCTGTAGGGGGGCTAGTGGGCTCCTGCGTGCCCTATAACCCAGGAGTGTGCACAGTCATGTGACTGGAGGAAACGAGGTGCTCCCGGGATGAAGAAGAGGACTGTTTGCCCTGACGCGGAAGGAAACGGACTTGTGGGTTGTGCCAGGAACCACTTCCGGGTCAGGGGATATAAAAGGACTATGGGAAGCCCAGTACACTGAGCTGAGCTGGGAGGTAGGGTGGCAAATTGTCTGGGCGAGGAGGATAGGTTTATTGAGAGAGTTATTGTAGTTATATGAGTGTGGTGTGGAGAGTGCTTTGTGCACCGTTTAATAATAAAAGAAAGATTATTTATACTTTCATCCGGTGTTCAGAGTGGTACCTGAGGGTTCAAGAGGTGGACAAAGGGCTTATTGCTACACTGTATATAGTGCAGTTTAAACCAGGCAAAGCCCACGGCCCACACAGAAATGATCACAGAACTTGACAATCGATCATTGAATTGTCAGGTCATTATTGTCTTTCACAGCAAATGTCATCACATGGGTATCTATTCTACAATACACTATAAATGACAAAAAGTCTCATGAAAAAAATGAGGAAAAGATAGCAAATACAAGAAATGCACCACTGGAAGACATCAGAAAGACTATGGCAAACATGCTTAGGGGAGCTAATCCATTCTTTCTAGGGTTGTTTTAAAAAGGTTGGAGTTATTAGATAGATAGATAGATAGATAGATAGATAGATAGATAGATAGATAGATAGATAGATAGATAGAGTCACTACAGTCATCCCTCACCTATCGCGGGGGTTACGTTCCAGAGCGCCCCCCCCCCCCCCCCCACCCCCCCCCCCCCCCCCGCGCGATAGGTGAAAATCCGCGAAGTAGCAACCTATATTTATTTTATTATTTATACATATTTTAAGGCTTTATAAACCCTTCCCACACTCTTATAAACCTTTCTCACTCTCTTGTTAACCTTTCCCACACTCTTATAAACACTTCCTATGCTCTTAAACACTTTCTACATTCTTAAACACCTCAGACCAACACTGAACACTGCCTGCACGCAGCGATCAGACGTCAATGTGTCTGCACTCGCTTTGTGAAGGGGGGGCAGCTGAACTCACGCTGAGCAGAAATGGACTTTGTGCTGCTTCTGCCAAAATGCCTGCTTGTCGCTCTGCGCGTTCGGAAGGAGAAGGAGGAGGATGGGGTTTGTGAACACACTTCGCATTGTCAAGGGGGTGGGGAGCTGAATGAACGCTAAGGAGAAGTGGACTTTGTGCTGGCTTTGTGCTGCTTGTCGCTCTGCGTCTCAATAATTTTAAAGCCTTGTATTTTCCTGTCTCACTGTCTTGTCTTGCGTGAAGTTAAAATGTTTTATAATAGTGAGATGTTACTCATATCCTTAGCCTGACATCCACATATCATATGTGTTAACAAAGTGTGTTTTATAAGTTTACATGTGTTTAAAGCATGTGGGATGGGTATTTTAAGGCTTAAACTATATAAATGTTTATTTATATGGTCTTTCTATATCGCGGATTTTCTCCTGTTGCTGATGGGTCTGGAACATAACTTCCGCGATAGGCGGGCAATCACTTGTATTTAAAAACCCGCAAAGTCGTGAATCCGCGAAAAGTGAACCGCGAAGTAGCGAGGGATTACTGTATACTCAATACAGTAGTTAGGTAGATATACAGTGTATAGATGGTAGAATGAAAGACACTTAATAACAGATAGATATGAAAAACATTATATATCAAATAGACAGGTAATAAAAGACACTAAATTACATAGAAGAATGTCATATACATAATAAGATACATAAGGAAGGTGCTATATAGTAAGATAATAAAAGACACTATAAAATAGATAGACATAAAATGCACTATATAATAGATACATAAATAGATGAATATGAAACACACTATATAAGAGAGATACAAAAGGCACTATATAATAGATAGATAGATAGATAGATAGATAGATAGATAGATAGATAGATAGATAGATAGATAGATAGATAGATAGATAGATAGATAGATAGATAGATAGACATGCGCATGTGCTACGAGAGCTTGTTGAAGGCTCAAATCACAAGGTAAACTGAGAAAGAAATAAGGACCTTTTATGTGTTTCTTTTATGTGGGAAGTAACATTCTTCACTTCTTCTATAACTCGGTGATGGCCGGTGCAATTTTCTATTCTGTATTATGCTGGGCTGGTAACATCACTTCAAGAGAGGCCTACAGTATTAATAAGCTGATTAAAAAGGCAGGCCCAGTTATGGGACACACTCTGGACCCCAATGGAGGTTGTAATGAAGAGGGAGAATTAAAGCAAACTGAGTGCCATTATGAACAATGCTGCTCGTCCTCTCTTTGTAACACTCTAACACTGAGGACTTTCAGCCAATGAATCTTTCAGCAGAATTGTGTCAAGAAACATGACTGGGACTCCCTTATACTAACCTCATTACACCTGCATAATGCCTCATTGAGACTGGGACTGCCAAGTCAGAAGTTCCATCTATCCATCCATCCATCCATTATCCAACCTGTTATATCCTAACTACAGGGTTCATGGGGTTCTGCTGGAGCCAATCCCAGCCAACACAGGGCACAAGGCAGGGAACAAATCCTGGGCAGGGCGCCAGCCCACCGCAGGACACACACACACACACACACATTAGGGTCAATTTAGAATCGCCAATGCACCTAACCTGCATGTTTTTGGACTGTGGGAGGAAACTAGAGCACCCGGAGGAAACCCGCGCAAACACAGGGAGAACAGGAACAGGAAGCGAACCCAGGTCTCCTAACTGTGAGGCAGCAACGCTACCACTGCGCCACCGTGCCGCCCCCAGAAGTTTTCTTCCTTTTTTAGTTTTCTGGTGTGTGTTCATAATGAACTTCTGCAAAAAAGGTACATTTCTTCCCAGGGATAAATAAGGTTCTAACTAGGACAGTGGTTCCAAACCATTTATATGCCCAGCACCACTAGAAAAAGTTTGATTTACATTTGTATCTGTTACAAAGATAATATCTTATTTGAAGATGATGAAATCAAATTTCTGATTTGTGAACCTCAAATAGAATTGTGTACAGTATTGTGAGTAAAGAAATTGAACTAAAAAATAAGTACATCTCCAAAAAGTGCAGGTTAGGTTAACCGTCGACACAAAATTGGAACAGTATAGGCATGTGTGTATGAGTATGATCTCCGGTGGGCTACCATCATCTGTAGTGTGCCACTCTTATCAAACTTTGAGCTGAATAAGTAGATCAGACAATAGATGGATGAATATTTGACCCATTAAGATGTACACCTACACAATGAAGGTGGTTATTTTTGGTGGTATACAGCTGGTATTAGGGTGACTTTCAGCTTCTCCTGATTTCTACATAAGCTTGGCCCCCGAAGTCTGCTTTATGCATCCATACCACAATGGCTTCAGGTCAGACCCCCTCTTTATACTCACCTTTTTTCTTCATGATGCCATTACTTTTTCACCTTGTTATGGACAGGGAATAAAGGAACTCCTTTGTGAGTAAGCAGACAAATATCCTCTGTGAAATTAAACCTCTTAGCGGGAGTGAATTATATGAGGTGTGCACAACCACGAGGGGAGATAAACAAATGGTCCCAATTATGCATTGAACAGTTGTAAACAGGTGCAATGGGGCCAAATGACAAAGAAACCACCATGTTGCTACAACTCACTTTAACCAGCTGCTTAGCTGTATAACTAAAACCCCACAGGCAAAAATATTTGATGTGCACACAAACTGACATTATCTTATAAACTCTAACATTTTGATGAAATGGCAACTGAGGCAAACAAAGGAAAAAAAAATACACCGAATTTGGTTTTCTGGCTGTCTGAATTCAAAATCTGCCTTTACCTTGTTGGGGACCCTGAAGCATGTCTAGTACGCTGGTCAATTAATCCATACTGATCTTATCAATATCTGCTTTAGGTTATTCCTTGAGAAATATTCAGATTACTTCTATAACACCATGCGGAATGGCATTACAAATCAAGTAGCGTCTGGCTGCAGACACCTCTGTGGAGACTCCAGCCACAGGACCCTGAGACGTCATTTGGGGGCTTGTGGCTGGAGGTGTGAAGTGGAGAGTCTTGACACAGGGTGATGTGTACAGATAAAGGTGCTGAGCATAAAGGAATAAATAAATGTGGCTGTATTTCACTGAAAAGGCCTAATGTAAGTTAAC
This sequence comes from Erpetoichthys calabaricus, assembly GCF_900747795.2. Taxonomy (NCBI): domain Eukaryota; kingdom Metazoa; phylum Chordata; class Cladistia; order Polypteriformes; family Polypteridae; genus Erpetoichthys; species Erpetoichthys calabaricus. The sequence goes on from NC_041395.2 coordinate 315,602,226, forward strand.
ATAATTTTTTATTTATGCTTTTGTATGGTAGTGGAAGTATCCTTAAAACTAGCTACATTGCATATCTATTTAACCAACTGATATCTAAAAGTATGCTATCACAATTTAAGAGGGTTGAGGATAAATAGAAAGAAGACCGCAGAGGCGGCTTTAGGGGTGTGCTGGGCCTAGGGCTGACCAACCTCACACGGGGCCAGTTATGTCAAACGCTGTTACCGGTATGTGTGGACTGTATAAACTTGCACGTGAATTTAATAAAAATAAAGTTAACATACACCGGATTTTCTCATTACAGTATTCAGCTAAATATTTGCAAGATAACATGCAGACTTTATCAAAATATAACGATATAATCGATTTAAAAAGTGCAATTCATAATGCATGACAATACCACAACAGTGCAAAATGTGATGCGGTGTCATGCGGAAATTAGCAGGGCCTCTTCTAGAAAAGTACCCAAATTGCAAGTATACTCCAAGTCACGATATGCAGGATGTCATAGTCGTAACTCACGTTGATGTCATGTCAGCCAGTTATCATTAGCGACACATGTTTTTGTGCATTAATATTCGGACATGTTTACAGCCTACAATTAAAATGTGAGTTTCAGTATTTCAACAGGAAGTGTGAAATTAACGTAGAGGTATCATCATGAAATCTCTTACCGGTTTCCAGGTTCAGAGATGAAAATCCACTTTTCTTGCCTTCCGATTGGAAAAGTCGTTGATGACATCTTAGTAGTCTAATCTGGATATACTGTCTTTTTCTATAGATAGGAGAAGCCAACCCAGCGACTAATGAGCTATACATATTTTAGGAAGGGATTATACCGGCGACCCTGAAGGTGGACTATGGAATGTTTTCAAAGACATACATGTATGGAATTTGACCTTGAAGAGGGATTTTAAAAAGGTTCCTCTTAGAAGCATCTCAAATATATATATACTGGAGATTATAACTTGACAAATCTACTCGAATGGGACACAAAGACCTCAAAAGCGGGGCCCCCTTAGGCGCGGGGCCTGGGGCGGTCGCCCCGCTTGCCACCCCCAAATGCTGCTCTTGGAGAACCGAATACAAGAGGTTTAATGGTGATCAGGATATAAGAGTTAGCCTGCAGGGGGAGCTACTGAAAAAAGTGGATAAATTTAAATATCTAGGATCAGTGGTAGGCTGAAATGGAAAGTTAAATGCAGAGGTAACCCATTGAGCGCAGTGTGGATGGAACAATTGGAAGAAGGAATCAGGAGTATCGTGTGATCAAAGAATTAAGGCGAAGGTTAGTAAGTAAGGATGAGGAGAGACAATGAATATGTGTACAAAAGAGTGATGGGAATGGATGTACAGAGGATGAAAAAACAAAGGAGGCCGAAACTGTTGTGATAGAAACCAGGGCATCAGTGAGCCCCAGACCCCAAACACAAACACACAAACAGTCCCGGGTTCAAATAAAGGATGGGTTTATTTACCACAACACCTACACTGTAACATAAGCATAGACTTTCTCTTTCCACAATTCACCTCTCACCACCGCGCTACCCTCCTCCAACTGAGTGTTGCTCTCCGTCCTCCCAGCTCCGACTCACCTGGAAAAGGGAGTGTGGTCCCTTTTATAAGAGACATGGGAGTACATCAGGTGCCAGTGTCTTTGCATGATGGAAGTACTTCCGGGTCATATGGAAGTCCAGTATTTTAAGGAGCACATCTCCCTGTAGCACCCCCTTTGTGCCACCCATGGACTCCAGCAGGGCTGTGCTGCCGGACTACAACTCCGGTTCCTGAATGTGAGCTGATACAAATGGCTGCTGCCATTTAGCATCTGGGGTGAATAAACAGCACCCAGGGACAATCCTTCCCTGTCTTCTTCTGTCATGGCTAGGGAAGGAATCAAGTCCAAGTCCGGTTGGGACACCTGTCCATTTATTCGGGGCCTCCTGTCCGGGTAAGGAATCTTCTGGACTCCTGGCTGAGGTGCTTTTCCATCTTGTGTGCCTCCTAACCTGTCCTGAAGTTGCCCGAGTTACAAAAAAGCACAACTGGAAAAACAATTCAGAGGTTGCCCACTAGAGGGGGGAAACACAGTCAAAATAACATCACTGGAAACAAACAGGCCAAAATGAATCTTGATAAAATAAAAGGTTTATGTTCACAAAAATGGCTGTGTAAGCACAAAGCTCTGAAGAGCACAAAGAGATGCCTGAAGAGGCAAAGCAGACACAGGAACATAGTCCCAATACAGAATCCAAAGGCGGTGGTCAAACCAAAGCAGACGTTCAAAAATATCAAATAACACAGTCCCAATATGACATCCAGAAATCAAGAAGTAAAGACAGAGCAGAGGTTCAAAAAATCAGAATGGCCAGTTTCAAAACAAAATCCAAGAGGCGAAGTCAACAAAGCACAGGATTGAAAATGTGGAAAACATAAAGCAAAGCAATAGCACAATAATTCCCCAAAACACTTTCTACTCAATGAACTGCAAGGAATCATGGGGAGGCCCTCCCTTAAATAGGATGGAGGGCTGTTCCAAGTGGTGATGGGCAGGAGGCCCCGCCACTTGTGGGGCCAACTACTAAGCACAAAGGGATAAGGACAAACGAACACAAAGAAAACTTGTACATAAGAAACAAAATAAACCTTAATACAAGTAAATGGCATAAAACAACATGAAACAAACAAGAAACACATCTTTGAACACCAGCTAGGGGGAAATATGTTGGCTGAACCACAACAAAAACGGAGATTGATGGATACAGTAAAAGAAGATCTGAAGGAAAAGGGTCTGACTAGAATGGAGTTGCAGGACCGAGCTGAATGGAGAAGGTGGATCAAACACATCGACCCCACATAGAACTGAGAAAAGATGAAGAGAAAGCATAAAAAGAAGAAAAACTGTTCATTCTGCACAGTGTCTTCATCTCTGCTGTTTTGGTTCTCATTACAGCAGATTTAATTCAATTGTAATGCTGTGAGACTGTCATTTTAAAATCTGTTGCATATTTTTTGATTGCTCTTTAAGGTATTTAGAATGTTTACATTTTTTTTCCCAAAGCTTTCATTCTGAATGACACTTCTAAATTCTACTGATCATCTGTGTGGGCTGCAATGCTATTCAAGGTGGGCTCTGGCTTTTTATAACAATGCAGACAGAAGCTGCCCGAGGGCAGCTCCTGCAGCACAGCTCCCCTGTGGGCAGGCCACCATGCAAGTATGTCACAAATATGGATGAAAAATAAATAGTATGTCACAACAGTGGTCAAGGTTTAGGAAATGAGCACAATCTGAAAGAGGAGGGCAAGCCAGACTTGAAAAGACTGCGCACTGAATATACTGTAATGGCGCCATCAATGACAACAGCAGCAGGAGCCACAGCTGACATCCCAGCAGGCAGAAGTCCATAAAGGTTTGGACCAGGCAAACTGTCATGAAAAGTAGCTGCCTGCTTGAAGTGCTGTCAGAAGAGAGCTATAAAAAAAGACGCGGCTCTCAGCTCACAGTCTCAGGTAGTCTTCAACAGTGGCTCAGCGAGTGGTCGTCTTAGGACAGTGAGGCAGAAATCCATAAAAAATTAACGTTCTACCATCTGATCACCTCTCTGTTGGTGTGACACATCACTGCAACACTATTTTCTAATTCAAAATACACTTTTAGTTACAGGCAGGTACAAATTGGCCAAGTTTAAAACAAGAAATATTAATGCACAATATAACCGTGAACAGCACATAGCATGCATTAATCATATTATTATAAATCATTATTGTATGTTATTAATTATACATATTATTATGTATTGTATTAATTGTATAATTGTAAATCCAGAAAAACTATTTGCTGTTCTTTTCATTTAATCAAATTATGAGGTAGCCACAGAAAATAATGCAAAAGGGTGGTGGCTTCCAAAAACCCTGAACCGATCAGAATTCCCCTCATCTGTACATCTACAGCAGGTCTCACACCAGCCAGCCAGACCCCAAACTCCACAGGTAGGCTTCGGCCAGGCACAGGCCCAAAATTGGGAACTGGTTTAGAAAAAGTTTAGGAAAAAGACCTTGTCATGAGAGATTAGGGGGCAACTAAAGGACCCGAAGAGCTGCGCGAAACCACAAGACGGGGGGACTAAGACAACGTGTTAACACTTCTCTCTTTGTTTAAACAGGAAAGATGAAGAATAAAAACCCACGGCACCTTGAATTTGTGTCAAAAGCCTCGTCCAGACATCCGAGCCGCTTCCGTAGTACTCCTAATATCTCCTGATGACTGCACCTCCGGTCGCTTACAGCTGACGTCACCACTGTCCCAAGATCCTCCACATCATCCTCCCAGCATTCCTATTTCCGTCCTCAATCACATAAATTCTTCCATGTTACCACCATTCCCTGTCAATTAGTATATTACAAATCTGACCATGACAGCAAACTCTCAAGTTCTTACTGTGCTTTACAGTATACAGGGACGGAATCCCCAACCCTTAAACTGTGTTTTGTGTTTTTTTTTTTCACAACCTTTAATGGCCAAAACACACAAAATGACATAAAAATCATAAAAACCAGAGCATCACAAAATGTGATAAAAAAATAGAAAAAAAGGTGCAAAGCATTTGACTAAAACAAAATTCAAAGCAACTCAGTCTAAGTATGAAATATAAATCCTTAATAACAAAACTTCATCCAAACTTCACAACTCTAAATGCCAATTTGGAGGGTCTGACTTTCTGCGGTAGAGAGCAGTCCTCCAGCTGAACATCATGGCGACCCTGCACACCGACATTTAATCTCAACTGAACATCCATATAACACAAAAATTGAACAGCATACATATCAACTTAATTGAAAAAACAATATTCAAAATATTAAAATATACACAAAAACTTATATTTAAGCACTAACAAAAAAATCATGTGCCCTATCTTATTTCTTATAGAAGTTTGGATGTTGACAGGTAGCACCATCTTCTTATATAATACGCTACCGTGGCTGTTTGTTTGTCTGTCCAGGATTTTAAATCACCTGTTGACCTATTGAACTGAAATTTGGTACACATATACTACGTGATGTCTGCTATCCGCTTTCTGGGGGTGATGATTGACCTCCAAGGTTATTCCTCTTTTTATTTTTATTTTATTTTATATTGTAGAATCAACTCTCGAAAATGGCCAGCAGAGCGGTGCATCTGTACCGGCGCCGTTCTCATCCCTACCACCTTTGCCGTCACTTCCCCTACCTCTTCATATCTTAAATCATTCTTTTGGCAGATTGAAGACTTAAGTGTCAGCTTAACTGAAAAATTAAGGAAAACGTACTAAGTAATTGCAACACAAACACTGACTTAATCAGTTTTAACGCGAAAAGATGCTGACGAAAGAAGAGTAGAAACGGGCCGCTGGGGTGGAGAAAAGAAGAGCTGCTCAGGAAGCAGCAAGTGCATCAACCTTTGAGCAAACGAATGCTGAACGTACAGAGAAAGAGGATGAAAACTACAAGTCAAGTGTATTCACTGCACGTTATTCTGCAGTCCGCAGTTACTGGTATTGAGATATTTGTGTTGCCAAAATACAATACAATACAATGCAATACAATTTATTTTTGTATAGTCCAAAATCACACAAGAAATGCCGCAATGGGCTTTAACAGGCCCTGCCTTTAGACAGCCCCCCAGCCTTGACTCTCTAAGAAGACACGGAAAAGCTTCCAAAAAAAAACCCTTGTAGGGAAAAAAAATGGAAGAAACCTTGGGAAAGGCAGTTCAAAGAGAGACCCCTTTCCGGGTGGGAGCATTGGGCATTACAATACAATACACAGAACAGAACACAAGTAATCCTCAATACAATATAATGCAATAGAAATATTACAAGTGCAGAGCAAAATACAACAGTAGATGATATCCATCCATCCATCCATCCATCCATTTTCCAACCCGCTGAATCTGAACACAGGGTCACGGGCGTCTGCTGGAGCCAATCCCAGCCAACACAGGAACCAATCCTGTGCAGGGTGCCAACCCACCGCAGGACACACACAAACACACCCACACACCAAGCATACACTAGGGCCAATTTAGAAATGCCAATCCACCTAACCAGCATGTCTTTGGACTGTGGGAGGAAACCCACGCAGACACAGGGAGAACATGCAAACTCCACGCAGGGAGGACCCGGGAAGTGAACCCAGGTCCCCAGGTCTCCCAACTGCGAGGCAGCAACCCTACCCAGTGAGCCACCGTGCCGCCCATAGATGATATCACATAATGCAATTTGGATTTGTTCTTCCTGGAATTATCTGGGAATATATACGTCAAGTGATTTCTTCAAGTCAAACATATAAATGGTCATATTATTTGCTGTTTAGACATATTTGCCTTCTGCTGAGCCTTCGTCCTAGGCTTCAGATTTCTGTCTACTTTTCTGACTTGGTGGAAGATCAGATTCACTTTTTAGTTTTGACCCCTGCATGTACTTCTTTGTGATCACGTTACACCTGCCAATCCTTTAATTAAAATTCTCTGTACTGAGGCAAAACACTTTGTCCAAGATTCCTCATCCTCTCAGAGTCCTTCAAACTGTCATAGACCTTTTACTCAGGAGAGGCTTCTGTCTAGCCACTCTACGATAAACGTGTGATTGACGGAGTGCTGCTGAGATGGTTCCTCCTTTCAACAGGTTCTCCCATCTCAAATGAGGATTTCTAAAGCTCTGTTAAAGTGACCATTGGGTTTGTAGTCACCTCCCTGACCCAGGTCCTTGATACTCATTTTGTAGTGCCAAGTCTAAGAAGAGTTGTAGTGGTTTGACACTTCTTCCATTTCACAATTATTGAGGCTACTGGGAACACTCACAGATATAGAAATGGTTTAATAATAATAATAACAATTCATTACATTTATATAGTGCTTTTCTCAGTACTCAAAGTGCTATCCACACAGGGAGGAACCGGAAAGCGAACCCACAATCTTCCACGCCATTACCCTGATCAATGCCTCACCACAAGGCTCTGGCGGACTACAGAGAGTTCCCTGGAATTCATGGCTTGGTTTTTGTTCTGACATGTAGTGTTCATTGTGTGGTCTTCTGTACACAAGTGCGTACCTTTCTACATGATGTCCAATCAATTCAGTTTGCCATAGGTGGACTCCAATCAAGTTCCAGACAAATCTCAACATGAATTAAAGCAATCAGGATGCACCTCGGTACAATTTGGAGTTTCACAGCAAAGAGTGGGAATACATAAATGAACGAGAGATTTCAGTTTTTGATTTGTTAATAAATTTGCAAACCTTTGTGAAAACATTTTCACTTTGTCATTATGAGTTACTGAGTGTAGATTAACAGGCAAAAATGGCAAATCCTTCCATTTAAAATGAAATCTATAACAGTGTGCAGAAAATGAAGGGGTCTTTCTCAGTCCACTTTAAATCTCCCAATTTCTGTCCATAAAGAAATTCAGGTCTTGCTATACTGTGCTTAATAAATACCCCTTTAACCCAAAGCTCTCATTTTCTCGTTATGTTCATTTGCTTTTTTTCTTTAAGAGGGGTTTTGCTTAAATGTTAAATCATTCATTCAGAGCTTATAGGTTTGACCCACTCTGATTTATAATCGTGATAGTTCACAAGGTTAGAGGTTAGTGTAGTCTTTGACCATCGGCACTGCAACACCTTCTCAGACAGTAAAATATACTCTGTGGGGAATCCTGGAATAAAATCGGCAAGGGTTGATTTGACCAATCATTAAAACAGAAATGACTTATGCATTTAATTAAAGTCATATATCATCCCAAAAGTATTTAAAGATTATCATTTAAATGGCTCAAAGCTGTAATGTGTTGGCACTCTAGACACAGTCCGCGTATCCAGTCCTTAAAAGTGCCCCATCCCCTGATGGGTTTGTGACTATAAAGAGCTCATTCCCCATTAACATTAATCACCTTGAACCCTGTAGATTGGTCAGTTAAAATACTTTCAACACATTAGGGGTTCAAATCTATAAATGTGCTTACCATTCATTTTAATATAAAACACTTCAGCAGGAATCTTTCCAAGGCCGTATGCTACCCTGGTCGCATTGCACTTTCATGCAGCTTAAGTTTATCACAAATTAGATTTCATCTGCATTTCCCAGCAGGAAATGTCACAGAGACTAAGTAAGGCCTCACATAAACACCAAGTTGTACTTTTCCAATATTGCTGAGAAAGAAAATAAAATATGGTGGAATAGCAATATTTTTATTAGTGGTTTGGCCGACAAAATGTAAGTGTGAATGTGCAAATCTTTAAAAACTCTTGTCTGTTAAGTGCTTTAATATCTGGGTCAAGTCGGTGAACCTTTCATTTTTTTGTCAATATTTTGCAGTGCTATTGTGTGTGTTCTGTTCTAGGATATTAAATTGAGGCTTCTCAATGTAGGCTTGTAAACTGGATTCTGAGTAAGCTGGGGTTAAGTCTTTGTCAAAAACATGGGAAAACGGGGAGTGCTTTATGGGTCCAATATGAAGAAGAAAGACAGACTCTATGGCCAGCGTTCCACTTTCATTTTTAGAATGGACGAAAAGATGTCAGAAGGAGATGAGTGACTTCATTTCTCATTGGACGAGAAGGTGTCAGAAGGAGATGAATGACTCCAGCTCTGTATGGACAAGAAGGTGTCAGAAGTGGACGACGAACTCCAGTTCTGAATGGACGACAAGATGTCAGAAGGTGATGAGTGACTTCAGTTCTCAGTGGACCAGAAGGTGTCAGAAGGGGACAAGTGACTCCAGCTCTGTATGGACAAGAAGGTGTCAGAAGAGGATGAGTAAATCCAGTTCTGAATAGACAACAAGATGTGAGAAGGTGATGAGTGACTTCAGTCCTGAATGGAAGATCAGATGTCAGAAGGGGGCAAGTGACTCTAGCTCTGTATGAACAAGAAGGTGTCAGAAGGGGACAAGGAACTCCAGTTCTTAATAGACAACAAGATGTGAGAAGGTGATGAGTGACTTCAGTCCTGAATGGACCAGAAGTTGTCAGAAGGAGACGAGAGTCCCAAATTATGCCTCAGATTAAGAAATAAAAAACAACTGAGTTCTGAAGTGGCTGTCATTTGTTCAGCCACCTCACTACCAAGTGCTGCCAAGCCTATACTTGATGTTCATTTTACTGGCAATTTACATTCGTTGTTTTGAGTGATTAGTCGTAGGTTTGTACAACAAATATAAAAAAAAAACTATATATATATAGTTCTCTCTCTCTCTATATATATATATTCTCTGACTCCCCAATGTAAGGCAGCAGACTCCTTTTATGTCAAACCCGGAAATGCTTCTGGTGCTACTTCATGTCTTCTGGAAAGCACTTCTGGGCCATAAAGAAAGTAGAGAGGTCCTCCCCTGAAAGTGCCCTCTAATGAGACCCAGGGTTGCACTCACTGACTCCAATTCCCAAGCACCCCTGCGGGTGTCCCAACTGGGTTACCAGATGAGGACCACTACCACTTGGTGTATGGGGGATGGAATCACTCTCAGCTTCTGCTAGTCTGTCCATTATTACCTGCTGGCTGGAAACAAAGTTATTTATCTGATCTGCTGGCTAATTTGCTTTTGTCATCTTGCTGGCCTCCCATCTGGGTAATGTATTTTTCATTTCTTATTTCTCATCCGGGAAGAACATTTTCCTCCTGCTCTATATATATTGTGAATGGGGGGATGAACGCACCCCTAGAAAACAAAAACCAAAACCCCCTCTTAAACGCTGATACAATGGGAATAAATACAGTTTACCTCCTCTTTGCTCCCTTACTTGCCTGACTGGTGCTGCTGCTGTGTCACGTGATATGCTTCTCACGCAGCGCTTCGCATACTTAAAAGCCTGAACAGCACCTGATATCCTCTGCTCCTGTTAGGGGTCCCGCTCCTGATGGACACACCCCTATGATGAGGAAGATGTCTTTGCATTCTTTTGAGAGACAGAACTGTCACCTCTGTCTTCCCATGGAGTTTGTTTTACTTTTGAAAGAGGCATATGTTTGTTTGAAGTGTTTGAATAAAGTTCCTGTCTCTACAATCTCCTGTGTTTCTGTGTAAATCTGTGACCCAAGCATGACTATATATATATATATATATATACAGAGAGAGAGAGAGAGAGAGAGAGAGAGATCTGGAGCGCATCTTTTGCCAGTTGCTACCTGTGCATTTCTATGCCAAAGATAAACTCCTGTTCAATAAACTGTGAATGCCTGTTTCTGCCTGTTAAATAAAGTTGATGTTCCTTGGAAATCCTGTCTCCTGTGCGACTCTGCAACTAACCTTATGCTGATCCATTTAGAAATACAGTCATGCACAGACCTATGGTTCCATTTGGCTGTATATGAAATTGGCGGTCAGAATTGTACAGGTCAGTGCAGCTGAGGCTCTGTGGTCCTGGTGTGAGTTAACTGACTATGCATTCCTAAACTACCAGTATGAAGAAGTGCAAAAAGATCTTCATGTCTCAGCAGCTGCTCAGGGGTCTATGCAGGCAGTGTATCTCAACCTATGGATTGCGCCGTTGGTTGACATCATTAGCTCATGTGTCTCCCTGGGTCACCTAAGCCAGTGTTTCTATACCACTGTGTAGTGACTCACATTAAAGCCAACAGGTCATTTTCATCGTTGGTCCATGAGTGGTTCGTTGTTGGTCACAAGTTGGTAACAATTAGTTAGGAGCACTGCATGATGTTTCCCCATTTCTAAGTGGGCTTGTTTCCCCTGATTGTTCTCATTTCACCAAGAGAGTGGCTTGTAATTGTTGCTAGTGGGTCACCAATTAACTTAAAAAGACAAAACTGGGTCACAGGACCAGTACGTTTGAGAAACATTGGTGTAAAAGAAAGTGGTGCGGATTGAATCAATTAGTCACATGGAATGGCTCTGATCTAAACAAATCTTAAAGTGTCCTCCAAGAGTCATAAAATATATGAGAAATAATAATGATAATAAAGAAAATGATAATAATGAAATGTATTACTGAAACTAATTTTGGCAATTTCTAGAAAATTATAACCTTCTTGTTTTCCTATGTCCCTCAGCTATAAGTATGAATCACCTTAACTCAGTTGGCCACAAATCACCACATGACTGTACTAGATAGATAGATAGATAGATAGATAGATAGATAGATAGATAGATAGATAGATAGATAGATAGATAGATAGATAGATAGATAGATAGATACTTTATTAATCCCAAGGGGAAATTCACAGATACTGTATAAATTCATAGATACTGTATAATATACTCATCTCCCCACCTCATTAATTGGTCAGGAGTTCACCCCAGTAGCTGCTTATTCATTGGCTACCATTGTGCTTCATGTGATATCAATGAAAAGCATTTACTAAGATGAAAAAACGAAAGATTAGATTTTAAAGAAAAGCAAGTGAAACATTATAAAGAAGAGAATATGCCTTGTACCTGTGCACATCCGAGATGCTTCAGCGAGCAGAAGGTCAGCTCACCCGTGTGGTTTCATAGCCTGCTGCTAAGTAATACCAGGGTACCCCAGTTGTGGCTCATTGCTATGAACATAAATATAATGACAGGACGTGGGTCTGTAATTCAGATGCTCATTTGCATTTCTGCACATCTTGTATGCATTCATAAGAGCGTTTGCCTGAAGTTTTTATTTAAGAATAATTTGGTAGAAATGCATGTACTTGGGACTTTGTGAATATAGAAGTGGATAACAACATAAAAAACATCAAATATTTTCATGGACGTTTCTCTACTGTTTGAGGTTGGTCACCATAACTTCTGATTCTACAAGAAACTTTATTATTTCTGTTCTGCATGAAAACATGAGATTTCAAATTTTTCTGGGTCATCTCTATAAACTACAATGGGGAAAGTAATGTATAAAAAAATATATTCTTTTTGGGTGGAGTGTTCCTTTAAGGACAAAAGGATAAATGGAAGACAGGAAGCGCTTCTTCACACAACAAGTTGTTGGAATCTGAAACAAACTAATGAGTTATGAAGTTGAAAGTTTGACAACATTTAAAAAGTAAGCGAATGAGATATGGCAACAACCTTCAGTTGCCAAACGAGTTCAACAAACTGAATGGTCTCCTCTCATTTCTCAGATTTCTGTTAAGCTGTTTATTTTAAATACAATTGAGAAAGAGCAGAACATTGTCCATGACTGGTCTTATGGGTTAGTCTCCACAGGAACCTCATTGAAAGTAACCTGAAGCATTGACAGACAAGATCACTCCAAGGACAGGATTGTGCCTCGGAGTACATTTATGTAGGCATATTAATAACTTTGGAAATTTAAGAAGAGTGCCGTTTTTGTATCAGTTTGGATTCTGTGACATACCGAGATGTTCAGTGGTTCCCAGTAAGAAACCGATAAGATTACAGTGGCATTCTTGTATTTTACACTCCATCACACTTGATACTAGGAGGTGGTCCTACAAATACTGGAGGCCATTCTCCACTTTAGCTTGCCAATTCTGTTTTTAATACTGAAACCCCTTTTCAATATAGTGACAGTCCCCAAACACCTGTCCCCCCTAACGCTTCTAACAGCAGAATACCAAAAAATGAGGCTGTGCAGCTCAGCGTTAAAATCTGCTTAAATGCCCTTTGAGCACTTTGTTGATTATTTATGAGAAATTATTTCATTAAATTAAGCAACGGTTAGTGAACTGCTATAATAGCTGAAAATATGCACTGCTTAAAGTCATAATCATGTAAAACACATCATTGATAACATAATGGCTTCAGAAGCCTCTTACTGCTAAACAAAAATATGGCATTAAACAATAAAAGTGGTGCCAATAAAGATTATGAAGTGTGCAGCAGAAAGACGCAAAGTGACAAATGCAAATGATGTTGGGTTGGGGAATAAAGAGACCGAGAGAGTGGGAGCTTAGTGACTCAGCACTCCACTTTGGCTCTTTTCTTTGTGTCTCTTATCACCGCCTTCAAAGTCAATACTTTTGTCATTAGGGTGATGCCTGGCTGTGGCCTGCTGGCCATCAGTGACCGCTGCTGTATACTAAACTGTCATCTTGATAGCAGATGTTTTCAATGAGACATAATGTTGATGTCACTGATTCACAGGTTTTCATTAAATGTTTGATAAGGAAGAAAAGAAACTGAAGGAACAACGCAAGGCTTCCCTCAGACACTTCAATGGGACGGTCAGCTAGCACTTTGTAATTACTGCCAGTGGTAACAACTATGTCAGTCAATCAATATGTTATGATGTATAAAGTAAATGGAATACGATATTAAATAATTAAGCACTTGACACTTGGCTATGGGCTCCCCTTCCTCAACATTACAATATCATATCATATTTTTAGAGACCACATTAGAGCATCCTGATGTGTTGTTATTATAGTCATAAGGTTAAACTACACCATCAGTCTCAATACTGCACTTTTTATTTTGAGTATGGTTTCAGTAGAAGACACACATCAAACATTGCTCTTTATGTGAACCAGAATCTGAGAAACCATGGGGACAAAACATCATGGAAGTGAATAGAAGTCAATGTGACAACAAATAATGAGCTAATTACATATTCTATTACCTCAACTGACGAGTTAAAATTACTGGAGGAGGAGGACAAGATGTAAGTGTGACTCCCAAAGGAAGAACAATTTGTGTGACGGCTTTGGCCATTTAAAAACAAACCGCAATATATGCATACTTAAAAGCAAAAGGAAAGGAAAGAAAAAAAATGTATTAAATATGGCTATTCAGCAGCCAGCTTAAAATGGAAGAATCTGTTAAAAATACCATTATGCAGCTGTTTCCTGCTGAGATCTTTACCAGCTGATTTGTAGAGGGCACAGATCTTGTAGCCATTGATTATATTGTAGCTTGTCACAGTGTCAAGAGCATGAAATTTAACAGCTCATCGAGTTCTCCAATGATTGTATAACCAGACTAGGAAACCATACTTAATGCTGTCAGGCTGGATGGATAGATAGATAGATAGATAGATAGATAGATAGATAGATAGATAGATAGATAGATAGATAGATAGATAGATAGATAGATAGATAGATAGATAGATAGATAGATAGATAGATAGATAGATAGATAGATAGATAGATAGATAGATAGATAGATAGATAGATAGATAGTGTGAATGTCTAGGAGGCCAAAAATGGATAGATTAGAAGCCATTTCAAGGCTGTGTACTGCCTGACCCACTAGATGCTGGGAACTGTAGTCCAGTGGGGTAGTCCTGCTGGGGTCCATGGGTACCACCATGGGGTGCTAAAAGGAGTTATGCTCCCTACTTTATGGGACTTATGAATAATCCGGAAATGCTTCCATCTGTCTATGCCCTGCCACTGGAAGTACTCCCGGTTGACCTCATCCAGGCAAGTTGGAGTTTGATGCGGAGGAAGGAAAAATCTCACCTGAGCTGGATGGAGAAGAGAGAGTGAGAAGAATTGTTTTGTGTTTATGCCACTGGTTAAGCCTTTTCAAAAGATATATGTGAGAATAAACCTTTTATAATAAAGGGACTTGTGTCTGTGCAGTTGTGTCTGAGATTTTGAGGTGGTAGTCACAACATATAGATAGATAGATAGATAGATAGATAGATAGATAGATAGATAGATAGATAGATAGATAGATAGATAGATAGATAGATAGATAGATAGATAGATAGATAGATAGATAGATAGATAGATAGATAGATAGATAGATAGATAGAAAAGGCACTATATTATAGATGGTGTCACACATGTTTATCTGGGAGACAAACTCGGTGCTGTTGCTCTCTGATCCAGAGGGTGGCACTGTTACTTAATGCCTTTTTCTCTTCCTCCCTCTCCAGAAAGGATGGCTGACAGCCCTTTCATCTATGGTGTCACTTCCAGTTTCCACTCACCTGAACCTGCCTCTTCCATCTTGCAAACACCATTAAACTGGCAGCAATGCCACTTTGAAGTCGACCTGAAGAAACTTCCCATCTGAACAGGACAAATGTTTCATATTTTCAAATTCATATTTACTTTTTGAAACATCACAATCTGCGGAGAACACTAAGGTGCCCAACTCTTTTTGAAGTGTTCTTGTGTCTAATTATAATAGATAGATTAATAGATACTTTTTCCATCCATCCATCCTCTTCCGCTTATCCGATGTCGGGTCGCGGGGACAGCAGCTTGAGCAGAGATACCCAGACTTCCCTCTCCCCGGCCACTTCTTCTAGCTCTTCTGGGAGAATCCTGAGGCATTCCCAGGCCAGCCGGGAGACATAGTCCCTCCAGCATGTCCTGGGTCTTCCCAGAGGCCTCCTCCCGGTTGGATGTGCCCGGAACACCTCACCAGGGAGGCATCCAGGAGGCATCCTGATCAGATGCCCGAGCCACCTCATCTGACTCCTCTCGATGCGGTGGAGCAGCGGCTCTACTCTGAGCCTTAGATACTTTATAAATATTATTATTATTAAACATTTTTTGCAGATGTTTTACATATAGTGAATTCTAGAATAAGAAACATAGGAAAGTTATAAAATAGAAAGGATATGAAAGACACTATATTACTCTTAAAATTTTTTAGCATTATTAGTGGTAGTATTTCATATTGGGCCACTGTGTTTTTCCAAGATGGCTTAAAAATGGGAAAAATTAAAAGATAAGAAATGTAGTACTACATGAAATAATCAGTATTACTGGATATGTAGCAGTTAATTTTAAGAAGTAGTGTAATGTATAATTAGATATAAAACAACAAAATTTTCATACAAATGATTTTGCTCAAAGTGCTTCACAAGATGAAGAAAGAAAAAAGAAAAATATATATAAAAATTAGGCAATACTAATTAACAAAGAATAAAGTAAGGCCCGATGGCCAGGAACGACAGAAGAAACAAAAAAAAAAAAAAAAGAAAACCTCCAGAGGGCTGGAGAAAGTATTTACTGAAGCTTCTCAGTAAATATGAAGGTCACGGAGAACTAGACACAAGACAGGAACAACCCATCCATTTTGTAATTCCCTTATCATATTTGGTTTCCGATGAGCCATTGTCTATCCCAGCAGCACTGGGCACAAGCCAGAAAATAACCCTAGGTGGGGTGCCAGGTTACATACACCCAGACTCACTCACTGCCAAGTCAGTCAAATGTACCTCCCATATCTTTGGCATCTGGGATGACAAGCAAAGCACAAAGAGGAAAACCCACGTAAGGACTGGAAGAAACCATAAAGGCAATGACTGTTCAAGAGATTTAATATTTTATTTTTTTTTATTTCAAGATTGCCGATCTGTAGCATATGGGAGGAAATCCATAGTAGCCAGAGAAAAAGCTATATAGACCCAGGGAGGATGTGCAGGCTTCACACAGACAGTAACCAGATAGGAGTTCATACGCAGGACTCTGGACCTATGAGGCACTGCACCACTGTGTTATGCCCAATTATTTTTATTATTCTTTTTCTTCTTCTTCATTTTTATTATCACTGCTGTTTACTTGGTAGATACCATTACTGAAGATAGACAGATAGATAGAAAAGTGGGCTTGCCTCAGACAAGCCTAATACACATAGAGTGTTTCATTGTGCAGACATTTAAAATCAAGGTAAGGCTTGTCTGACCTACTGCTTCACTATGGTCACATGAATTTCACATTAAGAAGAAACCAGAGGGAAATAAACATCGGTGAGAGGTCCAAGACCTTTGTCTACTAGGATGCAGCACGCAGGGCGTTAACAGTTAGACAGAAGCCTACTTTGATCATGGATTCAGTTTTAGTCATAATTGAACCAGTACCTCCTTGAACTGCTTTCAGTATTCCCCTTTGATCAGTCAGGTTAATTAAAATAATTTATTCACTACAAGCTGGTTCCATTATTTATCGTTATGTTGTATTGCACTTCCCTGAGACTCACCGATATGCTAGAGAACGGTCTTTCATTTATTCAGCCCAAAAGGGTCGAGATGCAGTTCAGCACACTTAAGTCCTCAAGACCATTGCAAAATGTGGGCATCTTGTTGTTAAAATCAGTCTCTGAAATTTGGAAAGCCAAGGGGAAAACTCTGTATTTGCCAAAGGCCATATTTTCACCATCTTTTCAAAGTTCTCCTTTTCAAAACCTATTAACGTTTCATTTCAGCCAAGTCATGTTGACAGGTGGTGCATTATCTCAATTGATAGAGAAGCGAATCGCCGCTCTATCGAATTCATCTACATTTACTATTAACCAAGTTTAAATGCTTTTCTTTTCTGCCACTCTCCATGGGACCGTGTTATTAATTACAATAAATATTGAAGCTATTTTAGAGAAAGCTTGGTGGTGCACATGCAAGCAAAGCGTTTTACTCATCAAAATGCTTCTCAGGCCCAGTGCACATGAATTGACTGATGGGACTAAGTATTATGTGCCTTCAGGAGGACCCAAGAAAGAGATTACCGCGAAATAAATTAGCCGCAAATATAAACTGCTGCTGTGATTCTAAAAAGTCTGACATATTTAAAAAGGTCTATTTATTCTGCAACTCCTTTTGCCAAGGTGTATGGTGTGCCAGCACACAGAGTCTATCTTGATTACAATTAACCTCAGCTTGACAATTTCTTTCTGTTGAAATATGTGATTAGACACAACTTTGCCGTACCTACTTAGGCTTATTTTGGCTTACAGGGGGTCCACTGCAGGGCCCACTCAATCACATGCCCACATTCAAACTTGGCCTATTTGCAATCACCAATTAACATAAAGGAACGTTTACACAATATGCTCAAAATTACTCTTTATTGTAAGAAGTTGACTTGTCAACATCTCACCATGACCAGATAATACTTAATCTTGAGTGCTTACAGAAGTTAGTGAATAGATATATAAACTCTTAACACATATTTTTTTAAAAATCTCTGCATACTGGGGACATTCCTAAAGACTGGAGGATAGCAAGCATTATCCTATTGTATAAAAATGGCAGGTCCAATGCATGCTACCAACTTCCTACTCCTCCTCCTTCAAGTAAATATAGGCTAGTGAGCCTAAGGTACATCACAGGTAAATTGATGGAAGCAATTATTAAGAAAAAGACTGAGCAGTACAGGTCAAGAACAGAAGTGTTAGTGAATACCTAACATGGATTCAGAAGGAGACGGTCGTATTTCACAGCTGGATATCTGTGAGGAAACAACAAAAGGATACAATCAGAGAGATGCATATGAACTTATTTATCTTGCTATTTCAGAAGGTACCATATGAAAGCTTACAGATCAAACTTAAACAAGTGTGAATTTAGAGCATGGTCTGTAGATGGGTACAAAAAGGGTGTGGAAGATGCCATCTTCGGCAAGGAATACAAAAAGCAAAATCCTCCAGAAGGCACAAGGGTGGGCCATGTAAGGATGCTACAGTTCCCCCAAATTATGCAGACATCCCTAAAACCTGAAATTGTACTTTGATCGTTGCAGGAGAGGAAAGTCATCCTGATCAAACTAAAGGGGTGTGACGAATCCTACGAGAGTACCAGGACTTTGTCCAGGAGTGCAGGGATAAAGGGTGACAAGCGTGGCTGTTCTCTGTTGAGGTTTGCCATAGAGGGTCCTCTGCACAACTGAGGTGGACAGAACTCAATGCTCTGAGAATATTAGGGAAAGAAAGAAAGAAAGAAAGAAAGAAAGAAAGAAAGAAAGAAAGAAAGAAAGAAAGAAAGAAAGAAAGAAATAAAGAAAGAAAGAAAGAAAGAAAGAAAGAAAGAAAGCTGCTTATAGTGTTGGAGAGGCAGCAGAAAGAGCATCCTACTTGTTGTGGCACAAAAGGGAGAATATGGGCTGAAGCTCAAGAGCTGACAGGCAGCTATTTGGCCACCATTGTCAACCCACCAACCTAAGGGTGTTATGGATAGGGGTCAAGACTGGGCACTGTTTGATAACCCTGAACCAAAGGCAACTGTCATTGAAACAGTGACTGAAACTGAGCCATCTTAGGACATATTTAAGGACAAGTCCTAAAAATGCCTCCTAGGGGCACTTAATAAAGTTCAGGTGCGATCACTAAATAAAGTATAACATTTTGGAAAGAAACATAGACTGTGATGTTCCCATTTATGAATGTGGATTCTGTGCAATTCGCTTCCCGGGTCCACCCTGCGTGGAGTTTGCATGTTCTCCCCGTGTCTGCGTGGGTTTCCTCCAGGCACTCCGGTTTCCTCCCACAGTCCAAAGACGTGCAGGTTAGGTGGATTGGTGATTCTAAATTGACCCTAGTGTGTGCTTGGTGTGTGGGTGTGTTTGTGTGTGTCCTGTGGTGTGTTGGCACCCTGCCCAAGATTGGTTCCTGCCTTGTGCCCAGTGGTGGCTGGGATTGGCTCCAGCAGACCCCCATGACCCTGTGTTCGGATTCAGTGGGTTGGAAAATGGATGGATGGATTCTGTGCAAAATTTGGCAAAGAGAGGCTCAACAGTGAGGGTTTGCATATCCATAAAACACTTTGAGCTTTATATTTTAGAATAATACACCACAATGTGCTTGGGGGCCTGAAGGCTACCCAAGGAACCCTGGGTACAAAGCAGGATTGTTTATCTAATTTATTGTTATTTTATTTTCAAATAAACAAGGAAACCAGTTCAGCCCATTCTTATTATCCCATAATCATGCATTTTTCAAATCCACTTCTTCCTTCACAGGGCCCTTGGAAGAGAAACTTAGGCTTACACTGAGCAGCACTAACCTTTAGTCAAGGGCCAACCCTGAAGGTGGCACCAGCCCATTCTATGGCACATTCCTGCATGTACACAGGTTCACATATTTTCGGGATAAGGCAGGAAACTAAAAAACAATGTGGAAACCCTGATACACAGATACTAAACTCACAACTGAACCCAGATCCCCAAAGGTATAAGGTGCCAGGAAGCACTCAGGGGTCCAGTGTGGGGCATCAACAATAAACCGCTACACCTTTGTGCTCTGATATTTTTTCTACTTGGATTTCATAAAATTCTCTCCCTGGAGTATGTTTGTCCTTGATACTCCGTCGGTCATAATCAAATTGTACCTGAAGTCCTGTCTCTATTCTTCCTCTGTTTAGTTTCTTTTATACTTTCTGTTCTGCTGCTGACTCAGCTCTGTTCTCTGTATAATTTCTTTCTGTTGATCACCTCCCGCGTACATTCAGTTCCTTGGTTTAATGTGGGACATTTGCTGCCTCTGCTCAGTCTTAGTATTTCCCCTGTCACTTATGGCGTATTTTATTTGAATTATCTTGGAATCCATTTTGTTCTCTTCTGTCACCTTGAAAAGCACCTTGAAGTGGAACTTACTGTGAAAGTCATTATATAAGAAAGAGACTGATGGATACAATTAAAAAAAAACGACAATTAAAGGTGGGGTGCTTTGAGATGGCACAGTGTCTTCCTTGCTGTTGAGTATTGAATTAACGCAGAAGAACAGGATGAAGCTCCACCGATGTGGATTTATTCAGAAAGCTACAGTCCAGTGCCAAGAGCCAACACAGTTAATGAATTTAAGTCACAAATAAAACATTCTTACACACATAACACAAGTATCCATCCATTTTACAAACAACTCCATTATCTATTTTTTGTATAGTAGCCTTCAAAGAACAGGCCGGGATTCTTACATATAATTACACATGTAAGGCACAAGTCAAGTCAAGTTGGGGAGCATGCACTGGTACAGTGCGTTGCCGCACCCACGACATGTTGAAACAGCTCGGGATCCTGGTTGGCAACCCCCCAGGCAGACACGCGGTCCAGTCCTACCCTCCGAAAATGACCCTCTGTCTGCCGCAGCCAGGTGTTACGTGGGCGACCCCTTGGCCTGGTCCAGCCACATGGGTCCCCAACAATGAGGATCTTATAAGCCGAATCACCCTCAGGGAAACACGCCACATGGAAGTAGTGCTGTAACTGACGCTCCCTCATAATGCAGGTAATGTGCCTCATTCGGGACTCCGTGAGCATCTGCTTATTCGACACAAAGTCAAACCAACGGTACCCAAGGATTTTCCGGAGAGACACAGTACCAAAGGAGTCCAGTCTTTGTCTCATCTCACTGGATAGCGTCCATGTCTCGCAACCATATAGTAAGACAGGAGTACTAGGACTCTAAAGACTTGGACCTTCGTCCCTTTGCATAGATATCAGGAGCTCCACACATCCCTTTCCAGCGACCTCATGATCCCCCATGCTCTTTCAATTCGTCTACTGACTTCACAGGAAGAGTCACCAGAGACATGAATGTCACTACCAAGGTAAGTAAACCTCTCAACAAGGTCAACACTCTATCCGCTGAAGACACACTTGTGATGGCCGTGCCCAAGAGGTCATTAAAGGCCTGGATCTTGGTTTTATCCAGGACACTCGCAAGCCCAGACACTCAGACTCCTCATTCAGTCTCTCAAGCGCCCCAATCAGAGACTCCATTGACTGTGAAGATCACAGCATCGTCAGCAAAGTCAAGATCCGTGAGTCTTTCTTCACCAACAGATGCCACAAAGCCACTGGACCCCATGACCTTGCCCATCACCCAGTCCATACAAGCATTGAACAGAGTAGGAGCAAAAACACACCCCTGACGAACCCCAAAAAGGCACAAACAGCGTATTATTTAAGCAAGAATACATAATACACAAATTATGGAAATCACTCAGCAGCAGAATTAATCTTAATGACTAATGTTAACAAATCATAACAATATAAACACAATTATTGAGACA
Organism: Erpetoichthys calabaricus; assembly: GCF_900747795.2. Classification (NCBI taxonomy): domain Eukaryota; kingdom Metazoa; phylum Chordata; class Cladistia; order Polypteriformes; family Polypteridae; genus Erpetoichthys; species Erpetoichthys calabaricus. The sequence continues at coordinate 315,623,895 of NC_041395.2, forward strand.
TGCCCAGATGATGACAGAATAGAGGAAATCAAAAACTCAGCAGCATCCCTGGAAAAATAAACCTCCAGGATGGCTAATGTGATGTGATATGACAAACAAAGTTACATTTCTAATGACCGAAACTATCTGGCCACCCACCTACTCCTGGGCATCCACCAGTACTATACAATACACCGATTAACCACTGCATTAGACCCACCTGCATAATATTGTGTAGGCCCTCCTTGTGTCACCAAAACAGCTCTGAACCATCGAGACATGGACTCCACAAGACCTCTGAAAGTGTCCCGTGGTGCTGGCACCAAGAAGTTAGCAGAATTAACTCCTGCAAATTGCCAAGGTGGGGCCTCCATGGATTGAACTTGTTTTTCTAGCACATCCCACAGATGCTCGATTGGATTGAGATTAGAGGAATTTGGAGGCCAAGTCAACAGGTTGACGCCTCTATATATATCTTGTCTTTTGACCAGTCATTCCCTCAGATGACCACACTATCTATCTATCTATCTATCTATCTATCTATCTATCTATCTATCTATCTATCTATCTATCTATCTATCTATCTATCTATCTATCTATCTATCTATCTATCTATCTATCTATCTATCTATCTATCTATCTATCTATCTATCTATCTATCTGATGTTGTACAGTGTGGTACAGTCATGCTGGAACAGAAAAGGGCCTTCCACAAACCTTTGTCACAATGTGGAAGTGCACAGCTGACTAGAATGTCTTTATACACTGCAGCATTACCAATAAACAGCCTCTTACTATTATATCTCCTACAGTAGGCACTATGCAGTCTAGAAGGTAGCATTTTCCTGGCATCTGCCAAACCCATATTCATACATCAGACAGCCAGAAAGTGAAGTGAGATTTGATAGTCCAAAGCACATATTTTTACTGCTACAGAGACCAGTGGTGGCATGCTTTACACCAGTCTGGCTGACACTTGGCATTGCACATGGGGTAAAAGGTGTTGCCAAACCATTAAGGAGCAATGTTCCATTCTTTCTATCCTACAAAATACTGTCAAACTCATTAAAATGAATATCTATGAGTTTGTATGTGAAATGAAGTTTCAAGGGAATTTCATGAAAGTTGATGTGAAGGAATCTCATCCGTTTCACTCACCACTACTTAGCATTTTGTGATGTTATATTTATTATACATGACCTATGGAGTGCTGGACAAGTACATGCTGCCTGGTGAGTGTTGGTCCAACGTGCAGGCAGGAATTTTACTGCACTGTTTACACATGACAAGACAAACAAACTGACAACATTTTTTTATCAAAGCAAACACATTTTTGAAAAACAGCAATACTACTGTGCACTATACACCTACCTGCATATTGTTACTAAGTGTGATAGAGAAAAATCACAATGAAACAGAATGAAATGTGCTCTTTTATTTTATAGAGCATGCCAAGTCGTTGTTCAGAATATGGTAAAAGGAGAACAACTGAGGATAGTGTTAGTAAATTTTGCTGTTTCTTGATAGTAGACATTTATTCAAATCTATGTTATGATGAGGTAGTTATAATTTTAGGCTTTGATAGCAGTACAGTGTCATGATTTGTATCAAAGATTGAATGAATCCATCCATTATCCAACCCGCTATATCCTAACTACAGGGTCACGGGGGTCTGCTGGAGCCAATCCCAGCCAACACAGGGTGCAAGGCAAACCCTGGGCAGGGCGCCAGCCCACCGCAGAGCACACACACACACACCCACACACACTATGGCCAAATTAGAATCGCAAACTCACCTAACCTGCATGTCTTTGGACTGTGGGAAGAAACCGGAGCACCTGGAGGAAACCCACGCAAACACAGGGAGAACAAGCAAACTCCACGCAGGGAGGACCCAGGAAGCGAACCTGGGTCTCCTAACTGCGAGGCAGCAGTGCTACCCACTGTGCCACCGTGCCAACCTATTGAATGAGTCATCATTATAAAATTATCCAATAACCCCATGGATGCTGTCTCCTGTAATTATATGGAGACCTGCATTGATGTCTATGAGCCCCAATCCCCCTGTCCTCTTATTGCATTTTACTGTTCATGGTTTCAGTTATTCAACAAGCCATCCAGCTCATTAATGTGAGATTAAACATCTATTTGTGAAAACCACAATACACCAGGAGGTACAAAGAAACAGAGTTCATGTTTCCAGTCCAGAATGGAGTTGCCATAATGAATGATGGAATTCATCAATAACAAAAAGAACAAATGCTCAACTTATGAGACCAGAGAACTTTATAGAGAGGTAGCGCAGGTGACAGCTGGGACAACTGGCAATGACCAAAGTCCCAACATTTAAAAAATGCAAAAATATTTACCTTTTGTGTATATTAATAAACTATACTTGGACCGCTGGGTACGTAATTTGGTATTTTTGTTTCAATGCTTCTGCAAATGAAAAATGAACGGTTTAAGTGACTATGATTATGTGGCGAGTCTGGTCAATGGTAGAGACTGAAATAGCTCTCTCATGGTCTTCTGATCGGTGCCATACTGCTCTCACCACCATACACCCATCTTGCCGTGGTGCCAGACAGTCAGAAGTAAGTGCCAAGAGCAAAGCTTTGACTCCAAAGTACCAGACAAAAGTGGCTACTTGTATAGAAAACTACTTCACAAACAGTGCAGATCTCTGCAAAAGAAACTTAGGGGACTAAAGTCAGAAGAAATGAATATAAGAATTCAAAGATATGATGAATAAGAGGATTTACAGCCTGGCAAAGAAGAATAAAAAAAAGGTTACTTTCCAAGTCAAGTTGTCATAACTCACACTGGGAGCAATCACAGGCTGCAGACGCCATTTGATGTCTCTTATCAAACTGGGTCAAGACACAATATTCTCACTGTCAGTGTAGCTATGTTAAAGTAAAAAAAAAAACCTGAACTCAATCAGAGGAACCTCTGATTCCCAAATTTAATTTTTCTGGCCTGAAGGGAAGGTCCTCTTATTAATCCATCCATCCTCTTCCGCTTATCCGAGGTCGGGTCGCGGGGGCAGCAGCTTGAGCAGAGATGCCCAGACTTCCCTCTCCCCGGCCACTTCATCTAGCTCTTCCGGGAGAATCCCAAGGCGTTCCCAGGCCAGCCGAGAGACATAGTCCCTCCAGCGTGTCCTGAGTCTTCCCCGGGGCCTCCTCCCGGTTAGACGTGCCCAGAACACCTCACCAGGGAGGCATCCAGGAGGCATCCTGATCAGATGCCCGAGCCACCTCATCTGATAGGGTGAGAAGCTCAGTCATCCGGGAGGGGCTCAGAGTAGAGCTTCTTATTAGGCTTTCATGTAATTACATGTGCTGTGGTGGGACAATCTGCTTTGTTGCTGGAAACACTGAAATCAGCTTAGAAGCATGTCTGTTGTGGACTTATGCATGTGCTTGAGGAAGACGACAAAAGGATTACACTCGTGTCCCAGAGAGGGTGGTGTGTATTTTCTTGTTGAAGATAACAGGTAAATTAAATCCCAGTGACCAAAAGTACAGTCAGCATTAACAGGGCTGCTGCACACATTAATTATTATTCATTATTTTTAACAGTACTCAACCAAAATCAAAGCCAAAACACAACTCAAAAACAGATTTTCTTGGTTGTTGCTTGAGCGTTGAATTCTAACAAAGTTTTCCTTTCATTAGCCAAAGTTCATGAAGGCTAATTTATACTTCTGTGTTGAGCCAATGCTGTAGCCCGCAAAGCACAGGCCATAGCGACAACGTAGCCAGATGTGCATCTCTTCAAAAATGTGACTACATGTTGTGTTGACGCAGACCCTACACAGACCCCCATCACTCTGATTGGCCAATCTGCTAATTACGTATCTCCTGAAATGCATTTCCATTCATCTTTTGCTATTCTGAAGTAAATATGGAGCTGACCATGAAAAGACTTGTTGAAGGAGTTAGAAAATATACATATTTATATGATGCCTCATCACAATGCTACAAAGACAATCAGATGGTAGCCTAATTGTGGCATGAAATATCAGCTGGCATCGCTTTTCTTGTGTGTATCAAACATCACCAACTAGCATTCAGGGATGTGCTTGGAAAACGAAACGACGCAGAATTATAAACTGCTTTCAATGGCGTAGGTGCAACACAGCAGTATAATTTAGCCTTTAGCTTTACTGTATACACTGCCTGGTAGCACAGGAGCACTAAATACACCTCAGCAAGCCCTTGAATCCAGCACATCAAAATGGTGGCACCTACTGGAAAACATGGCAAATGAGAAAATATTTATACAAGAAATATCATTAGAACATTAAAACAATTCTAACAAATTCAGACTATTCCTGCCAGTGACCTCGTCCAACAATTTTCCAAAATAACATCAACTCGTGATTTCATAGTCTCTAATGTTCATCCATCCATCCATCCATCCTCTTCCGCTTATCCGAGGTCGGGTCACGGGGGCAGCAGCTTGAGCAGAGATGCCCAGACTTCCCTCTCCCCGGCCACTTCTTCTAGCTCTTCCGGGGGAATCCCAAGGCTTTCCCAGGCCAGCCGGGAGACATAGTCCCTCCAGCGTGTCCTGGGTCTTCCCTGGGGCCTCCCCCCAGTTAGACGTGCCCAGAACACCTCACCAGGGAGGCGTCCAGGAGGCATCCTGATCAGATGCCCGAGCCACCTCATCTGACTCCTCTCGATGTGGAGGAGCAGCTGCTCTACTCTGAGCCCCTCCCGGATGATTGAGCTTCTCACCCTATCTTTAAGGGAGAGCCCAGACACCCTGCGGAGAAAACTCATTTCAGCCGCTTGTATTCGCGATCTCGTTCTTTCGGTCACTACCCATAGCTCATGACCATAGGTGAGGGTAGGAACATAGATCGACTGGTAAATTGAGAGCTTTGCCTTATGGCTCAGCTCCTTTTTCACTACGACTGACCGATGCAGAGCCCGCATAACTGCGGACACCGCACCGATCCGCCTGTCGATCTCACGCTCCATTCTTCCCTCACTTGTGAACAAGACCCTGAGATACTTGAACTCCTCCACTTGGGGCAGGATCTCGCTCCCAACCCTAAGAGGGCACTCCACCCTTTTCCGGCTGAGGACCATGGTCTCGGATTTGGAGGTGCTGATTCTCATCCCAGCCGCTTCACACTCAGCTGCGAACCAATCCAGAGAGAGCTGAAGATCACAGCCTGATGAAGCAAACAGGATAACATCATCTGCAAAAAGCAGTGACCCAATCCTGAGTCCACCAAGCCGGACCCCCTTAACACGCTGTCTGCGCCTAGAAATTCTGTCCATAAAAGTTATGAACAGAATCGGTGACAAAGGGCAGCCCTGGCGGAGTCCAACTCTCACTGGAAACGGGTTCGACTTACTGCCGGCAATGCGGACCAAGCTCTGGCACCGATTGTACAGGGACCGAACAGCTCTTATCAGGGAGTCCGGTACCCCATACTCTCAGAGCACCCCCCACAGGATTCCCCGAGGGACACGGTCGAACGCCTTTTCCAAGTCCACAAAACACATGTAGACTGGTTGGGCGAATTCCGATGGACCCTCCAGGACCCTGCTAAGGGTGTAGAGCTGGTCCACTGTTCCGCAACCAGGACGAAAACCACACTGTTCCTCCTGAATCCGAGGTTCGACTATCTGATGGACCCTCCTCTCCAGAACCCCCGAATAGACTTTTCCAGGGAGGCTGAGGAGTGTGATCCCTCTGTAGTTGGAACACACCCTCCGGTCCCCCTTCTTAAAGAGGGGGACCACCACCCCAGTCTGCCAATCCAGAGGCACTGTCCCTGATGTCCATGCGATGTTGCAGGGACGTGTCAACCAAGACAGCTCTACAACATCCAGAGCCTTGAGGAACTCCGGGCGTAACTCATCCACACCCGGGGCACTGCCACCAAGGAGTTTTTTGACCACCTCGGTGACCTCAGTCCCAGAGATGGGGGAGCCCACCTCCGAGTCCCTAGGCTCTGCTTCATCATTGGAAGGCATGTTAGTGGGATTGAGGAGGTCTTCGAAGTACTCCCCCCACCGACCCACAACATCCCGAGTCGAGGTCAGCAGCGCACCATCCCCACCATACACAGTGTTGACACTGCACTGCTTCCCCCCTCCTGAGATGCCGGACGGTGGACCAGAATCTCCTCGAAGCCGTCCGAAAGTCATTCTCCATGGCCTCCCCAAACTCCTCCCATGCCAGAGTTTTTGCCTCAGCAACCACTGAAGCCACATTCCGCTTGGCCTGCCGGTACCTATCAGCTGCCTCCAGAGTCCCACAGGACAAAAGGGACCGGCAGGACTCCTTCTTCAGCTTGACGGCATCCTTCACCGCTGGTGTCCACCAACAGGTTCGGGGATTGCCGCCACGACAGGCACTGACTACCTTACGGCCACAGCTCTGGTCAGCCGCCTCAACAATAGAGGCACGGAACATGGCCCATTCGAACTCAATGTCCCCCACCTCCCTTGGGACATGGTCGAAGTTCTGCCGGAAGTGGGAGTTGAAGCTACTTCTGACAGGGGGCTCTGCCAGACATTCAAAGCAGACCCTCACAACACGTTTGGGCATCCTCTCCCACCATCAGAGCCAACTCACCACCAGGTGGTGATCAGTTGACAGCTCCGCCCCTCTCTTCACCCGAGTGTCCAAGACATGTGGCCACAAGTCCGACGACACGACCACAAAGTCGATCATCGAACTGAGGCCTAGGGTGTCCTGGTGCCAAGTGCACATATGAACACCCCTATGCTTGAACATGGTGTTCGTTATGGACAATCCATGATGAGCACAGAAGTCCAATAACAAAACACCGCTCAGGTTCAAATCGGGGGGGGGCATTCCTCCCAATCACGCCCTTCCAGGTCTCACTGTCATTGCCCACGTGAGCATTGAAGTCTCCCAGCAGTACGAGGGAGTCCCCAGAAGGTGTGCCCTCCAGCACCCCCTCCAGGGACTCCAAAAAGGGTGGGTACTCTGAACTGCTGTTCGGTGCATACGCACAAACAACAGTTAGGACCCGTCCCCCCACCCGAAGGCGGAGGGAGGCTACCCTCTCGTCCACCGGGGTAAACCCCAATGTACAGGCTCCAAGTCGGGGGGCAATAAGTATGCCCACACCCGCTCGGCGCCTCTCACTGGGGGCAACTCCAGAGTGGTACAGAGTTCAGCCCCTCTCAAGGAGATTGGTTCCAGAGTCCAAGCTGTGCGTCGAGGTGAGCCCGACTATATCTAGCCGGAACCTCAAGCTCAGGCTCCTTCCCCTTCAGAGAGGTGACATTCCACGTCCCAAAAGCCAGCTTCTGTAGCCGAGGATCGGACCGCCAAGGTCCCCGCCTTCGGCCACTACCCAACTCACACTGCACCCGACCTCCTTGGCCCCTCCCATAGGTGGTGAGCCCATGGGAAGGGGGACCCACATTGCCTCTTCGGGCTGTGCCCGGCCGAGCCCCATGGGTGCAAGCCCGGCCACCAGGCGCTCGCCATCGAGCCCCACCTCCAGGCCTGGCTCCAGAGGGGGGCCCCGGTGACCCACGTCCGGGCGAGGGAAAACGCTGTCCAAATTTTGTGTTCATCATGGAGGTTTTGTTGAACCGCACTTTGTCTCATCCCTCACCTAGGACCAGTTTGCCTTGGGTGGCTCTACCAGGGGCATAAAGCCCCGGACAACAGAGCTCCTAGGATCATTGGGACACGCAAACCCCTCCACCACGATAAGGTGGCAGTTCGAGGAGGGTTAGGGTTAGGGTTCTCTAATGTTGTGAAATGTTTATTCATTTTCAATATGTTTTTCTTTGTGACTTTCAATCGCAAAAAAACCCGCAATTGCAGTGTTTTAATAGCTCAGGAATCTAACCCTAGTATCAGAATTTTGAATTATTGTATTGTTCAGGCTCTGAATATTTCTTTTGGATAATTTCTGACAACATTTTGTTAATATTGGTCATTTTGTCACTCATTCCTAGGTCCCTGATAGTGTGAACATGGGAGTTCCTCCAAGCAAAAAATCATAATCAATTGCAAAAAGCCCCACAAGAGGAAGGCTCCTTTAACCTTTGTCTTCTGTACCAAACTGTAAGTAAATAATCTTTATAAAATGAAAGCTTATTACATAATAATGGTATAAATATGTCAACGGTTCTGTGATTCAGCATTCCTAAGTTGATTAAAACCAGCAAAGGTTTAGCGTAGTTAGATTCTGATCAAGCAGGCCATGTGCTATGTTTCAATTTTTTTTATCCTTGACCTGATTTTTCTGGTTTGCCCTCGAGTCTTGTTCACAGAGTTTCTCTTGCTAGTCTGGGTTTCATCCTATCTGTCCAGCACTATGTTGCGAGTCTCACGTTTGCACCTACCTCCTGAATGTTTACTGCCCACACACGATAACACCTAAACACAAATGTCTTATTACAATTTCATAATTAGAACAATAGAACAATCTAGACAAGAACAGGCCATTCAGCCCAAAAAAGCTCACCAGTCCCATCCTTCTAAAAATTCTAAAATGACATCAAGTCGAGTTTTGAAAGTCCCTAAACTCCTACTTAGAATATATGAAGGAATTCATTAGAACAATCTTGACGAGAACAGGCCATTCAGCCCAACAAAGTTTGCCAGTCCTATCTACTTATTTCTTCCACAAAAACATCAAGTTGAGTTTTGAAAGTCCCTAACGTCTTACTGTCTACCACACTACTTGGTCGCTTATTCCAAGTGTCTATCGTTCTTTGTGTAAAGAAAAACTTCCTAATGTTTGTGTGAAATTTACCCTTAACAAGTTTCTAACTGTGTCCCTGTGTTCTTGATGAACTCATTTTAAAGTCACAGTCTTGATCCACTGGACTAATTCCCTTCATAATTTTAAACACTTCAATCGTGTCTCCTCTTAATCTTCTTTTGTTTAAACTGTAATGGCTCAGCTCTTCTAATATTTCCTCATAACTCCTCCCCTGTAGCCCTGGACTCAGCCTAGTTGCTCTTCTCTGGACATTTTCTAGTGCTGCTATGTCCTTTTTGTAGCCTGGAGACCAAAACTGCACAAAGGACTCCAGATGAGGCCTCACCAGTGTGTTATAAAGCTTGAGCAGAACCTCCTGTGACTTGTACTCCACACATCAGGGCGCTATATAACCTAACATTCTGTTAGCCTTCTTAACAACTTCTGAACACTGTCTGGCAGTTGATAGCTATGACTCCTAAATCCTTCTCATAAGGTGTACTCTCAATTTTCAGACCTCCCATTGTGTATTCAAACCTATCATTTTTACTTCCTATGTGTAATACTTCACATTTACTGACATTAAACTTCATATGCCACAAATCTGCCCAAGCCTGTATGCTGTCCAGTTTTTACCACATTAGTCATGTCACCTCTTAATCTTCATTCACGTAAACTGAAATCAGCCTAATTGCTCTTCTCTGGAGGTTCTCTAGTGCTATGTGTACAGTAAACTGCACTGTTTTAAACAGCCATGGAGTCCAGAACTGTACACAGTGCTGCAAGTGAGGTCACACTATTGGGTTAAAACAGAACAAAATTTAAATCAGAAATTATTTATTAATATGATCCTGAACAAGATATTACTGAAATAATGGTGAAAGGCAGTAATAAATGGGAACGAAAAATGATAAACATAGAGACAAATGAATCAATGACATGCTCCTAACCCCAAGCCTGCTTGGTTTATCTTATAATATTTTGTGTTCATCCTGTTTCTCTCATGAAAGACATCAATCACAATACTGCATTTTATAAGCTATGCTGTAAGGTGTTGAGATAATCTAATATGGGTTTTGCGTGCTGTGTGGCATAAAATTCAGAAGCATTCTTCCACAAATATGTCCATTACCTTATGCTTACCAGAGAGAGAAATATCGACTCAGATGTCATTGCAGAATCTCACATAAATCCTCAATTAAATTCAGAAATGATGACTAAGAAAGCCTTGGCATACAGATGACTCAGTTCATGTGTATCGTACATCAAACTGTTGCATATTATTTTTGTGGAATTTCAAAAAGCTTTAAATAAGGTACTCTATGGGAGGTAGTGATGGAAATAAAAGAAGTTGGTATTCAAGGCTTACTGTGTGGAATGGTGCAAAATTGGTATAAAACACAGGAAAAATGAGTGATGCTGGGAGGATTTTTTTCTGATTTAGATGATGTTAAAAGTGCTGCCCATCAGGGATCAATGTTGAGACTGCTGATCTTTTAATTTACATAAAGGATCTAAATAAAAAGGAAAATAGCATGCTGGTTAGGTTTATTGATGACATTAAACTACGTGAAATGGCAGACACCTTAGAGTCAGCTGAATTGTTACACAAGGACCTGGACAACACACAGGCTTGGGGCAGATATATGGCAGATGAGATTTAATGGCAGTAGATGTATTACAAATAGGAAGTAACAAAAATTTATTTGAATACATAATAGAAGGTTTGAAACATGAAAATACATCAGGCCTGGATTAAGACCCCAACAGGCTCCTGAGTGACTTCACTCCTTAACAGAGAGTTGATCATATTTTGAACTAAGGGGCTTTGCCCCCTGCTAACTTCGCTCGACAACCCCTAGCCCTGCGCTATGTGGCAGCCACTTTGCATCTCTGTCTCTCGCGTATGTGAATTTCACTTTCACCAAATGTGAAATCCTTTAATTCTTGCAGATGCACCTCTTCATTGGGAAGAAACACTACTTTTCCCTGATGGCAACAGGAATTAGACGATCTACAAGTCTTAAAGTTTAAATCCAAACATATATTCGATCTCTTTTTGCTGTTCTGTTATTTCACCGAGTAATAATTTCTGTTTATTTGCACTAATGTGATCTTTACTATCATTTTTTTTGAGACTTTCGAATTTTAGTACTTTCATCATCTCTAACCTGCTCTGCATGTGTATCACGCCAACATTTTCGAATTCTTTACAACATTCTACTTTGTCATCTGCTCTTTGTCTTTTATTTCCGGCCCTGGGCATGGTTAAATCTCTTGGCAAAAAGTCTCGTCTCGCGGGACTCTCTCTGAAAAAGGCTTGTCTCGTCCCAAGAATTTTTTTAAATAATAGAGAGACAATATAAAGTGTGGACACCCAGCAGTTTAATGCTTTGTGGTATTTCCTATTCTTGTGTTCGACACATGACTCAGTTGTTTCATAAAGTGGACCTCAGCGCTTGGACTGTATATCGTCTACACTATTTCATCGAGCAGTCCTCCTTGGTCATTTTGGTAGGTATGTGTGCCTACACCATCCATCCATCCATTTTCCAACCTGCTGAATCCGAACACAGGGTCACGGGGGTCTGCTGGAGCCAATCCCAGCCAACACAGGGCACAAGGCAGGGAACCAATCCCGGGCAGGGTGCCAACCCACCGCAGTGTGTGCCTACACCTTAAATAATATAACCCAGAGTGCTGTACAGTTGAACGAGGGAAGAACCCAGGTGCTTCAGTGTTGTGCTTTTTGAGTGAAAAAGTGTGAGAGATGTGAGTACCTGCATTGGATTCTATAAGGACCAGGCCTCAGTGAATTTATGCTTCCTGCTCCTGTTACCACTCTCTGCAAGAAATTTTACTGGTCTGATATTTAATTCTATGAATTTTATCTCAGTGGTCAACACTGCTGTCACGCAACTTATTTGGACGTAATAATTGCTCAAGCTTAGTTGGTGGACAGTTCCCTGTCCTCCAAAGACACTTAAGAAACCACTGCACCATTATTGTAAACTCAAAACTAGTTAAGTTTCTCCTTCTCTGACTGTACTGCATTTCACTGAGTTCGGGGAAGTTCCAGAACATTTCTTTGATTATTGCCATGAGTGGTTAGTGGAAATTGTTGGGATGAATGTCACACACAAACATATATATATATATATATATATATATATATTTGCAGCTGGAGATCCACAAAGGGAGAAAAAATGAATCACGTATCATAAAGTAGTTTTTATTCCTGAGCTTTCAGCCCTTGCCAGGGGTCTTCATTAGAGGATAATGCTTAGACTTACAAGAATCTTACAAGGGGAGGTGGCTAAGTCAATGTGATCAGGGGGATTATTGGGTGTACAGTTTATTTATTGTGAACATGTTCTTCTGAAGTTTGCATATGCTGGATTTATGTCCAAGTGTCTGTCTCATTTGATAGCTAAGATTTGGCCAGCTCTCTGGAAGTTTTAGTATTGGCCTTAAAATAAGTCTAAGTATTATCCCCTGATGAAGACATATATATATATATATATATACACCGGTGGGGAAAGGGTGCCAGCTGTCCGTCACAATACATACAGTGTATAATAAAAGTAAGCAAAACTGATTTCACGTGAAACTCATATTTTTCCAAATTTTGCTCAAAACATGCATTATTTTCAGGTTGATGAATGTAATTTTTGTCATTCTTACAATAAATTTTGATGTCATTTGTTGATATAATTAATAGAAGCAGCCAAAATGTATAGTGTATGCATGAAATATTATAAGTAATTTTTTAATATTTATAAATATATTTTAATAAATTTTTGGTATGTCCCCCTATTCATGGGACATAACCAAATGGCCAGTACTCTTGTTTAAATCATTATTGATTTGTCATTCTCATTTTTAAAGAAATGAATTATATGTTATTGTGTTACACATGCATTATGGGAATGTACTGGGGGCTCTGCTCTGAACATGAAACAGGGGACGGGTTTACCTGAGACACTGCTACCAATCCCTCTTCCTCTTCCTGCCCTAGAGTGAAGAAGGAGCCCACAGAAGATGAAAGACTTCTGTCCCCTTCTGTCCCCAAGCCTATATTAAAAACAATATCTTAGAGTTCATTATCAAAGGATCAACTATTTGCAGAGCGCACAGAATGATATATTTTGTTCCCTTTCTTTTTTTATTTTATTTTGCTTATTCAAGTTTGCACCATTGCTATTAAATGGGGATCTCTGGGAGACCCCAACTTTTGACTTTGTCAGTTCTCGTTAGAGTATTCTCAGAAAACATTATCAATTATATTGCTTGGTCAAGAAACAGGCTAACCAAAGCAAGTATTTTCAACATTATTTGTATAAAAAAAATGCTCAGTGTTGTGTCCGTCTATCATGCGATTACTTATTAACCACTTAGGACAGAATCTTGATCTTGGTCATAATCAAAAGCACATGAAGTGATATGTGCTGGTAAAGCACAACATTTGGGGATCAGTACGCTATGTGAAGTAATCAGGGATCAGTCTTTCTTACCATTAAAGGTTCAAGAAGGTAACATGGCAGAAAGGAAAAGTACAGCGTTGACAACTGCTGAGCATGAAGCCAATCGTAACAAGAAAAAATTAACAGCAATGCCATCTGCTGAGCATCAGGTGAAGAATATAGAATGTTCTTCAGACATTTACTGACAATTTTGTAGTCTTTGGGAGCTTTTTCAAACATGTATGGAAATAAGAATAACATTCAAAATGCATTTTTTGGTAAAAATGTGCTGAAATTTACAACCGATTCTGCTGTAACATATGTGTGCAACTTAACTAACTCTCCTGGCATAAAAATTCTGAAAGGGAAATGTTTGACTTTTATTTTGAGGGGTAGAACATGACATTACAGCCAGCTAAATCAAAGCAACAAAAAATGGACAAAACTGAAATTGAGTTCAAAGGGTTAAGCTTCACGTGACCAAATTGAGCAGGCATATCATGGGAGAGCACTATGCATCACTATCTATGTCGATGTCTGATAACCTATTCACATTGTCATCACTGTCTCTTGATTCAAATAATGGTTCAGTTTCAGTTTGTTCTAAACCTGGTTTTACAGCTTTTATTTACGTGTGTTTTTTTTTGAAGGCTCTGCCTCAATCGTGAACATTGATGAATAAGTTACCACGAAGTGGCAAAACATATAGAAATACGCATGATATTCTTTGCAACATGATGTTATTTTATCCACTAGATGGAAACAGAATACTGTCCAAAGTGTTATTTGGGCTTAGCACTTTAGATAGATAGATAGATAGATAGATAGATAGATAGATAGATAGATAGATAGATAGATAGATAGATAGATAGATAGATAGATAGATAGATAGATAGATAGATAGATAGATAGATAGATACGTTACATCGGATTATAACAGCTTAACCCAAGAGACACTTGGGCTTAACCACTTTTACATAGAATTCTGAGCCAGATAGACACTTGGAGTTAACATCAAGGAAATTTAACACCTGTGGAACTTCTTAAGTTTGCCCCCTGCTGGTTAAAACTCACAGTGTTACCTACTTGAATAGCACAGCAGTAAACACAAGTTTTGTAGTCCAGGAAAGGCAACTCTCTTTGTTATCAAGGAGATGATATGGACCTTTTTGCAGGGTCTGGGTATGGCTGTACCTGAATATTAATAATTTATTATGTAAAGAAAGTACAGCACAGAGTAGGATTGCCTTGCATCTTTCAAGAGGCACACAGAACGTCCAAGTAGCCTGAGGCAGGACCAGACAAGCCTCTGCAGACTTTTCAGAAGCCATAGAGGGTCAGTGGGAATGCAATGCACAATCGCTCCGTTTCTGGTGGATGTAGTGGATTATTGTCGGCTTTGACTTTCTTGTTCTTTCAACTTACTTTTGGTCTACTTAAGGGCATGGCTATTCTGTCTGAGTCAAAAATCCATTTCTTTCACTATCTTCAAATTAGAAATTTTGTTAAACAGAAATTGCCCGATTTTCCCCACCTTGCACCCTCCACAATGCTGGAAAAAATACTGCTCATTGCCGAGGAATTAAACACCATTTCCGCATTATATAAAATCCTATTAGAGTCCCTACCTTTCAAAGATCCAAGAGGACATTGGGAAGAAGATCTCTTAATCAATATATCAGAAAAGGAGTGGAAGGTAGCAAAGCAGAGAATTCACTCGAGCTCCATATGCGCAAAGCATAGAATTATTCAACTAAAAATTATGTATCGAGCTCATCTGTCTCGCTTAAAACTGTCCAAAATGTTTCCAGGGCAGGATCCAATCTGCGAACTCTGCAACCAAGCTCCTGCCTCACTGGGTCACATGTTCTGGGTCTGCACCAAATTAACATCATTTTGGACAAAAATTTTTAAGTGCCTTTCAGACAGCCTTGGGGTCACAATCCCTCCTAACCCACTAACAGCTGTGTTCGGTGTTCTTCCAGACAGACTTGAAGTGGAGAAGGACAAGCAAATGGTGATTGCATTCACTACACTTTTGGCACGCAGACTTATTCTGTTAAATTGGAAGAATCCTAACTCTCCTCTGATAAGTCAGTGGGAAACCGATGTTTTATATTATTTGAAACTGGAAAAAATCAAATTCTCAGTTAGAGGATCTGTACAAAATTTTTTCAAAACCTGGCAGGATCTGATCAATATTATTTTAGAATAAGCGAAATAACTATTACCGTATTTAATTTCCCTTCTCCATCTCTTATTTACATATATATTCATTTCTCCCTTTCCTTTGCTTATTGTTGTCTTATTAAAAAGCCCTAAGCAATTCTCCTTTAGCTAAGCTCTCCTTCTCAGGGGTGGGGTTTGATTTGTCTTTAATTTGTTTGGTTATAAATTGATCTATTTGTATGGAATGATTACAATAAAATTAATAAAATAAAGATTAAAAAAAAAATCCTACTGGCAGTTGATAATGGAACAAAATAAAATTATGAAATAAAAAAAACAAATATATTTTACATATGCAAGTTTCTTTTGTAAAACACTTTTTCTTCTTTACTCTGTTTCAGCTTTCTATTCTTCCAGCTTGTTTTCTTTCCTGTGTTACAAACTCAGCAATCATATGTTTTTCCTAGAAGAAATACAGATAACTAAAAAATATTTATTACCAGGTTGCCATAAAAAGGGGTTTTGTGTCTGGGTTGAAAGTGATAAATATCAGAATTGGTGCGATTTGGACAATATTCTTTGCTTTTGCTTAGAACAAGGGTTTACAGAAAGTGGTTTGTGTGCACTTTTTATAATCTGCTGATCCTCTCTTTGCTTTCCATTCCTACTGTGTCATCGAGTGATTTAGGATGAGAGCACAAGAATGTTAAACAAAAAGGGAAGAAGAAGAAAAAGAAAAAAAAATCAGCTGTGCAAAGAAATGTTGTTAAGGATTTAAAGCTTCCTGGATTTTAACAAATAACATACTAGGGGACAAGTAGGCATTTCTAAAATGATAACATTTAAATTTTTAATTTGTTGTGTTACACTATAGCACAGAGTGTTCACCGTGCACCTGCAGACTCTTGAGTTTTATCGTTGATGCTCTTCACATTTGTCCATTTTTGTTATGTACAGAGTCAAGGTGAGTGCAGCAACACTCAGCACTAACCGACGCAAAGCGTGAATCTGCCATAATCACAGGGCACGCTCACATCTTCATCATCAGTTTATCAGCCACTTTACAGGATTATCCTGGCTAGCCAATGTGCCCCAAATCTGTAGCCTCTGCTTTCTGTGCATATAAGCATTAATTGGGATGAGACCCGGTGGCAGGGTATCACAGAATAGCTGGCAACTAGGTGATGTTTTAGGGCGGAGTGGTGGCTCTGAGGCTAAGGATCTGCGCTGGTATCCCAAAGGTTGCCGGTTCGAATCCCCGTTACTACCAAAAGAGATCCTACTCTGCTGGGCCCTTGAGCAAGGCCCTTAACTTTCAATTGCTCCTGGGGCGCTGTACAATGGCTGACCCTGCACTCTGACCCCAAGGGGTATGTGAAAAGTAACAAATTCCTAATGCAAGAAATTGGCGAAATAAAGAACAAAAAAAAAAAGGTTTACATTTAACTATTTATAGAACAGATGCAGAGTGGAGGTGGATTGATCGCTCTGAGGCTAAGGGTCTGCGCTGGTATCTCTAAGGTTGCCAGTTCAAATCCTGTTCCCGTTCGATGAGCCCCTGAGCAATGGGTTGGTGTACAATGGCTGACTCTGCACTCTGACCCACATGCGAATTTCCACTCGGGATTATTACATGAGGGGAAGTCAAGCTGCACTTTGAAAATATGAGTTATTAGAAAATGGAACGAACCTTAACAAAACTGATAATGTAATTTCTCAATGGAATCTCCACCCTTCTCAATGCACTTGCACCACCTGCCTGGAAGTGCCTGGATTCCAGGAGAATTAAAGGTTTTGTCTCATCATCGCAACCACTCGTGCACTGCTTTCTTCACGTCGTCATCTGTCTTGAATCAATGACCACCCAGATGTTTTTTTAGCGGTCCAAAAAGGTGGAAAGCAGACAATGCCAAATCTGGAGAATAAGGAGGATGTGGCAATACCTCAAACTTCAGTTTCTCCAGACAAGCCTTGGTGTTCTTAGCAGTGCGTGGGCGAGTAGGCGGGCATTGTGCTACAGCAAAAGGACTGCTTGAGACAGCAGTCCCCGCAGCTTGCATCGAATAGCAGGCTTCACATTGGTCTCCAGCAAGTCACAGTACCCCTCGGCATGGTGTGTTCGACAACAACTGAGGTGCACGAGTGGATGCAAGGACAAGGCAAAACCTTTTTTACTCTGCTGGAATCCAGGCACTTCCAGCGCATTGAGAAGGGTGGAGACTACAATGAGAAATGACATTATCTTTTTTGTTAATATTCATTCCATTTTCTGATAAATCCCATTTTCTAACTTTAACTTGTCTCCCCCTTGTAGTATATCAAAATAAAATAATAAAAATAGTTAAGCTATGCAAATCCTAGAGAGGGAGATTGTGTGGGGTGTGGCTCTGAGGATGGAGCAGGGTCTAAATAGCAGTCGATCAGATAAAGAAGGGTGCTTGGATACAATAAGAGAGTAGGAAGCCATTAGAGCATAGTATCTTATATAGGTTGGCACTTTTTGGGTTTCACAGGGCTGTAATAGAAAAGGGTTGCGAATGGTTTGCAATGTGTCTCTAAATGTAATTTCTCCATTCTGACTGTCATTGCACCTCACCCACTATAGATAGATAGATAGATAGATAGATAGATAGATAGATAGATAGATAGATAGATAGATAGATAGATAGATAGATAGATAGATAGATAGATAGATAGATAGATAGATAGATAGATAGATAGATACTTTATTAATCACAAGGGGAAATTCACATACTCCAGCAGCAGCATACTGATAAAGAACAATATTAAATTAAAGATAACAATGCCGATAACAATGCAGGTATACAGACAGACAATAACTTTGTATAATTTTAACGTTTACCCCCCCCAGGTGGAATTGAAGAGTCGCATAGTGTGGGGGAGGAACGATCTCCTCAGTCTGTCACTGAAGCTGCTCCTCTGTCTGGAGATGATACTGTTTAGTGGATGCAGTGGATTCTCCATTATTGACAGGACCCTGCTCAGTGCCCGTCGCTCTGCCACGGATGTCAAACTGTCCAGCTCCGTGCCTACAATAGAGCCTGCCTTCCTCACCAGAGGATTCATCATTATGAATCTTGGCAGCAATTCTTTAAGTCTGTATGGGTCTTGAAGACACTAAGATGGGCAAAATTTGGCTCTGTGAAAAAAACAAAGTTTAAAAAACCGTGCACTAGAAGGTGGCTTGGTTGTGCTGGTACTAGAGGGTGGCTCGGTTGTGCTGGCATGGCAGTGGGCATATGAGGTTGGTTGTGTGTGCACACGGGTGACAGTGTAATTAGCGAAATTCCACACCGGTGAGAGACACACCATTTTGTGAGTATCCCGGCATGCAAGTTATTGAGGGGACATTGAGTGTCAAGGGGATTTGGGTGAGGTTTGCCCTGGGGCCTCATTTAAGGCCTGAATGAGTACTTGAAAGGTGAGTTTGAATCCATATGACATCATATTAGTTTTGTATGTATTAATTTAGTTTTTGTCTGTTTTTTCCAGTATTGTCAGATCAGTTGGATTCATGGAATATGGACAGACCAGGAGTCTGTCTGCTCAAGCTTTCAAGACTGCCTATGGCTGCCTGAGAAGGCTTTATGAAGACATGTCTCAATTGATGACTTTGAAAGTAATTAGTGAATGCTACCTGGAAGTGATCCCTGGTTTGGGTTCAAAAGCTCCTTCTGGTCAAGGGTTGAGTTAGGTAAGGGCTCAAATAGCGGTAGAAAGAGAGCAAGGAAGACCACAGAGTAAAGGAATGGGAGGTGAATGAGAGGACTGTTTTTTAAGTGGTACAAAGATGGGACGTAGGCCACCAATAAAAAGAAATGCCAGAGACAAGCTGGAGTCTTTGTTTTACTTGTGTGTTTGTACTTTTATGTTACTCCTTCTGCTCATTCCTTCCTTATGTTCTTTATTTGCTATTCTTTTTATTATTTTATGCTTACCTGATGTCATTCTGTGTGCTCTTTACCTACCACAACCAGCAACTATAAGATCGGTGATCAGTAATAAGTCAGAGAGGTAGACACAGAGTGGGTGAACAGTCTGATGTGGAGCTCTTTTATGTGAATCCTGCAGTTTTACATGGTGTGATGAAATGTAATTTTATCTTCATCCCCGCTTTAAAGTTAAAAAAGAATCATCTGAGCCGTAAAAAGTGGAGTAACCAATGAATTCAACTTATTTACGTATAAAATACAAGTTCACCTAAGAAAATGAACATAAGAACAGAAGAACTGGTTCTAATTTTGACATTCTTGAATCCTAGAATTACACTCAGAGGTCACTTGATTAGCTTAACCCAAACAGTTTGCTCCTAAAAGCAGCCAGTCCTGTGACTGTGACGTCCTATATAGAGCATGGAGACAGAGCCAGATGCTCAGCTGTTGCTTGACCAAACATTAGAATGACCAGAATGCATGATCTATAGAACTTTAAAACCAATATTCTTGGTATTCTTCCACCCTCAGGAACAGATTTTCATATACTACCAACTTTAAGAGTATATAGGGAATGGGGTGATAAACTGGGGAAGCCTTGACAAGCAGTTAGGGTCTACTGGGAATGTCTGGCCGAGGCCTCTGTCCATTAGGAGTTCAACTTCTACCTCCAAAATATCTTCTACCATGTGCAGAGTGAGGCTGGGGACATTGGATCAGAATAGATCCTGTTCAATACCTCAGTTGTGGAAGTGGCAGCTAAAAGCTGGGGTCTTAGTGTGGTTGGGGCATCTCATGGTGGCAACCATGGAACCTGATGGTAGACATCAGAGGTTACAAAAGCTGCCCGACTGAAGGAGGTGGCTTTCAGGGAAATGCTTTCTGTTTAATCTCTTGACTCATTTGAGAGGTACTGACACACTAAGAAGATAGCTGCAAAAGTAGTTTGGGAAGCAAAAGGAACTTAGAGATATCATGGAGAAAGTAATGGAGGAGGAGAAGGAGAAGGTATGACCTTGCTCATACTGCGTTAAACAGCGATGGAGAGGTGCTAACCTTTTCTGGGGAAATTGTCAAACGGTGGAAGGAACACAGAGGAATGTGACAGCCCATTGTTCATGCCCTCCTAATGGCAGGCAGAGTTGGGCATGTTTGGTGGAGGGATCCTTTCATTGTTGCTGAAGCCTCTATGGTGTGCTCTGAGCACTCTGTGGTGGTCCTTAGCCTTCCAGGGTAGGCATGTGCAAGGGTGGAGGAGGAAAGAATCCATTTGATGGTTGAGCCAAAGATAGAAGAGAAACAATGTGAATTCCATCCTGTCCATGGAATATATAAAAATATTAGCAATGATGATTGTCTTAATGGTTAAAGAAAACAGTTTCTGTTATAGGCCTTTAAGTTCAGGTTAATGATTTGATTTTGATGACAGAATGGCTTGACTTTTAATACTGACTACGATCACCTCCCGGTTTTAATTCATAAAATATACTATCTCACCCCGAGTCAGTATACAGTACATACGGTTAGGCCCTTTTTGCAACGTTAATTTTGGCTTGATACTTTTTGGTTTAATGTATGGTCCTTTATTACATTGGGTTACTGCTAACCTTAACTTCTTTACAGCCCATGTTTTTTTGTGCTTTTTAAACGATTTTATTTAACTTAACTCCTCTGTCTATTTGTTTGTCTGGGTCAAATCTTGCAACTGATTTTAAACCCACTTTTGGCAAAGCAAATTTTTTCAGATTTTGCATACCTGTTCAGTATTGATGACAATACAATAATCCTTCAAAGCCAATACAATTGCGTAACAAATTTTGCCGTAATTAATTGTTATGCGATTCTAATTACACACAACAATGACGGAGAGAGAATATTAGAACAATCTTGATGAGAATAGGCCATTCAACCCAACAGAGCTCGCCAGTCCTATCCACTAATTTCTTCCAAATAAACATCAAGTCAAGTTTTGAAAGTCCCTAAAGTCTTACTGTCTACCACACTGTTGTTCTTCATGTAAAGAAAAACTTCCTAATGTTTATGCGACATTTACCCTTAACAAGTATCCAACTGTGTCCCCTTGTTCCTGATGAACTCATTTTAAAATAACAGTCTCCATCCATCCATCCATCCATCCATCCATCCATCCATCCATCCATCCATCCATCCATCCATCCATCCATCTGTTTTCCAATCCACTGTACTAATTCCCTTCATAATTTTAAACACTTCAATCATGTCACCTCTTAATCTTCTTTTGCTTAAACTGTAAAGGCTCAGCTCTTTTAATCTTTCCTCATAACTCATCCCCTGTAGCCCTGGACTCAGCCTAGTTGCTCTTCTCTGGACCTCTTCTACGGCTGCTATGTCCTTATTGTAGCCTGGAGACCAAAACTGCACCCAGTACTCCAGATGAGGCCTCACCAGTGTGTTATGAAGCTGCAGTATAACCTCCTGTGACTTGTACTCCACACATCAAGGCTCTATATAACCTGATATTCTGTTAGCCTTCTTAATGGCTTCTGAACACTGTCGGGAAGTTGATAGCTTAGACTCCAATATGACTCCTAAATCCTTCTCATAAGTTGTACTCTTGATTTTCCGACCGCCCATTGTGTATTCAAACCTCACATTTTTACTTCCTATGTGTAATACAATATAGTGTGATATAGGAGCATACAAGTGAGAGACGCATCGGATTGCCCCCTCTTGCTTCTTCCCGTGAATGTAGTGGGTAAATATGCGTGGCGACTTTACTTGTTTACTCTTGCGAAGCAGTAGCCTTGATGATCACAGTGAGGAAGTATTAGCGTTAGCTTGCTTTTCTGTCTTTGATATTTTTTTTTCACAGCGACCGAACGCTAATCCCATTAGAGTCTGAACAGAAAAATAGAGAAGAAAATATAATTCTTTTTAGTATTCAAATAATTCTGTGAAGAAGATATATTATGTAATGCTTTTAAAGAAGCTTCCTGTTCATGAAAAATTATTAAATAAAAATCATTTACAAAATACTCAAAAACTAATAATTAAGATATAAAATATATTAAAAAAAATTTATTTATAAATGCACTAAAATGCAAAAAATAACTTTTTCTTTAACCATAATTTTCATGGTTATATGTGACTAAATAAAAAACATGGGGTGCACATAAATTAATTTATTTAATCAATTAATAGAATAGCTATTTTCATCATAAAATATAAAAAAAACAACAACATTGTAATTCCATGCCATGCTAAACAGGTTTCAAAAGTTGTTTGTATCAATTAATTTATGTGCGGCTCACGATTTTTATTTAGTCACATATAACCATGAAACTTATGGTTAAAGAAAAATGTATTTTTTGCATTTTAGTGTATTTATAATTAAATAAAAGTGTTTTACTTAAAAAAAAAACTATATATTTTTTCATCTTCTGGTCTTTCCCAGGTCAAAATTTTTACTTGGCTGCTGTCTTTCCTTATGGTGTCCATGAAGAATATTATTGGGAAGCTATAGTACTAGGGTGTTGTAGCCATTATGAATGTAGAGAAAAGCCAAGCAAAATGACACCTTTTATTGGCTAGCTAAAAAGATTACAATATGCAAGCTTTCGAGGCAACTCAGGCCCCTTCTTCAGGCAAGATGCTATACAAATTTGACGTTATTCTATGAACACTAGAAATCTGACAATATCACATTCTCCCAGCACTATCACAGCATGTACAGTAGCTAAGAACAGACATTGCTGCCATTAATGCCAGCATCCTTTGAGAAAGCCTCACACAAAATGGGTTAGTAAAGTCATACGGCCGCAGAGAACATTATGGGGGAATTGATTGTTACTTGTATGAGTGTAGTCAGCACAGCCTTCCCCCATGGAGGCCCCCATGGATCGTTTACTGAACTTGCACTTACAGGGTTATCAAAAATGTTCTGAGTACATCAGAAGGGAAACGAAGAAATTGAGGAAGTGATCAAGGCAAGAGTAAGAAAACAGGGTAGAATCGGCTTGGAGCGGGTAGGAGGACGAGAAGCCCCATTGAGGAGGCTGCATATGCACTGCACTTTGGACACTGGGATTGGTTGGAATAAGAGCATTTTGCACTTTCTGTACCAGGTTTCCTGTTGTGTGTCCTTATTCATCCTAGTCCATCTCTGTTATGGCTATCAAAGAGCTCAAGGCGGTGGATTCCTGGGGCATCACAGGGTATTTTTTTTTATTTTGAGGAATTTTCACTGTCATTGTTTATTGTATCCATAACTTTGAGTTTATTTTAATGACTGTGTAGAAAAAATTATTTACTACATCTGCCATCTTTACTGCCTCTCTTTACCACACACGGTCCTGGTCAGTCCTGAAATGCTAGCAGGACTTTTGCTTCTGTGGGTGGCCTGTGACAGCAATCATAATATTCAAATAAACAAACAACTCTGAATCTCATTCATTCCTTTTCCAAACCCAGGGGCCCATGAGCTGACGCTAGAAGGTATAAACTGCAACCGTCTGGATGCCAGTCATGTTAAAGGCACCTTAGCACAATCTGCCATCTTTGGGATGTATTGGGTAGAGGAGTTGTGCCATTACATGGAAATTTTGCCAACTACTCAGAGGCATTCAGCGCACTAGGATTTGAACCCAAGACTTAGGACCTTTGAGGTAATGTTCTTTCTTTTATTGATAATATGTTAACATGATATTGATGAAATTATGGAAGAATGGCTTTTGAAATCAAATCATTAAGCTACTTATTGCCAGGAATAAATTGACTCAGTAACTACAAGTTCATTTAAAGACCAAATATCTTCTCAGCCTATAAAACATTCAGATGACTTTCAATTGGCGGCTCAGCTTACAAACAAAGTCAAAGGTCAGCAGCTGGCAATAATTGTAAGGTTTATAGTTGAGCAGATTCCATTTTTTACAGCGGAGATCAGCATATATTTCAGAGTGATAAACATGATGGACTGTTAATAACCAGAGAGGGTCGGATCACAGGTCAGGCTGGAGTGCTGGGATGGGAGCAGCGTTCACAAATCAATTCTGCCAATACTGCTCGTCTTCCACTTCTGTACTTGAGATTTCCTTACTTTTGCCTAGCATTCTTTTAAGTGTGTTATAAATTATTTGTTTATTGCCTTTTTATTCTTGAGTTTATCTCGTAGACTGCTTAAGCAACACAAACAACTGGCAAAATTAACTTCTGAAAGGTAAATAGCATAATAAAATTTACATCTGCTTGCCCGTACTGTTTAATTCTAGGCACAATATTATGAAATCCTACAAAATTCTGCAAAACATAGTAAGAAAATGATGTAAAATGATGCAAATGATATATTGAGCAAATGGTGTAAAAATGATTTACATCCATGTAGTGAACTTACTCAGCCAGTATTTTGGTCAAGAATAACTGGACCCTAGCTCGAAATTAGGCACAAAAATGGAACAAACCCGGGTCAGGGCATCAGTCCACATCAGGGACACTCACTCACACTCACACACACACACACATTCCTGTCCATCTTTGGATTGTGATGTCACCTGGGGAACACCTGAGGTGATAATTATGTATGTAAAACTATACTCTAAGTAGAAATTTAGTAAAACTGACAACTAAACAAAAGATCTTGTCTATCACTAGACATGTTCATTTACAGCCACCAATTAACTCTAAACACCCATGTTTTTAGAGCACCTAGAAAAAAGCCCATCTTAACATGGACAGAATGAGTAAATGACACACTGCACAGCAGAAGACTAACACATAGAATACAGTAATCCCTCCTCCATCGCGGGGGTTGTGTTCCAGAGCCACCCGCAAAATAAGAAAATCCGCGAAGTAGAAACCATATGTTTATATGGTTATTTTTATATTGTCATGCTTGGGTCACAGATTTGCGCAGAAACACAGGAGGTTGTAGAGAGACAGGAACGTTATTCAGACACTGCAAACAAACATTTGCCTCTTTTTCAAAAGTTTAAACTGTGCTCCATGACAAGACAGAGATGACAGTTCTGTCTCACAATTAAAAGAATGCAAACATATCTTCCTCTTCAAAGGAAACAGAGAGGAAAGCAAACAAATCAATGGGGCTGTTTGGCTTTTAAGTATGCGAAGCACCGCCGGTACAAAGCTGTTGAAGGCGGCAGCTCACACCCCCTCCGTCAGGAGCAGAGAGAGAGAGAGAGAGAGAGAGAAACAAAGTCAAAAATCAATACGTGTCCTTTGAGCTTTTAAGTATGCGAAGCACCGTGCAGCATGTCGCTTCATGAAGCAGCTGCACACAGAAGGTAGCAACGTGAAGATAATCTTTCAGCATTTTTAGACGAGTGTCCGTATCGTCTAGGTGTGCGAACAGCCCCCCTGCTCAATCCCCCTACATCAGGATCAGAGAAAGTCAGCGCAAGACAGAGAGAGAGAAAAGTAAGTTGGGTAGTTTCTCAGCCATCTGCCAATAGCGTCCCTTGTATGAAATCAACTGGGCAAACCAACTGAGGAAGCATGTACCAGAAATTAAAAGACCCATTGTCCTCAGAAATCCACGAACCAGCAAAAAATCCGCGATATATATTTAAATATGCTTACATATAAAATCCGCGATAGAGTGAAGCCGCGAAAGGCGAAGCGCGATATAGCGAGGGATCACTGTACAGCACCTCATTCAAGATTAAACAGTGAGAAAAAGTTAAAACGGGCTAGTATAATAAAAATGTTTTACCCTTGTATATGTACCGTAGGCCTAAGTGATCCGTGATGCCATGTTTACAGCTCTCTTGGAGTCATATAATAGAGCGTGGATGCAGTTCCCCAGGTATGCCTCATTCATTTCATTTGCAACAATTTATTCCAAAATAAATGTGCATTTAAAATATTACATTCATAAACTGCACTTGAACAAACCTACCATTTTCAAGATGTCTTTGCTTGTATGTTTGTTAATTACAGCTGCACCTCTATCATGTTGATTGTTGATTATTATGTAGGTATTTATGAGTTTAGAGAAATAAAAGATGAGAAACAAAATGCTGTGGCACTTATGAGCACAGCAAGCCCTTGAAAGAGTATCTGTTGTTGATGGCAGATGACAAGTCAAAGAGAGACTCAGAAGCAGACAGCAAGGAGATAAACGATGAACAACAGAGTGAGGCAGTACAGAGTGACATGTGTGATGACATCACAATCTGAATGATCTGGGCAGGGAATTGTAAAGAGACAGAGCTCAGACATGGAGGAAGAGGATAAAGGTGAAGGAGGCAGAAAGCTGTAAAGGCTGCACAGAGTAAAATGGTTAAGCCCACATCACCTGAAATAGCTTTGTATAGAAGCAAAAGGGTACAAAAACTCAGAAGGTGCCACAAGGACCAGTATCACGGGATTGTAAAACAGTTGATCACTACAACGTGTGCCAGAAGTCATGTTGCAATGATCATAAAAATGTACCCCTGGTCTTTGATTATTGTGCTTTGTAGCACAATATAAATGTGCAATTTGTTATTATTTAGGTTTTGTAGGAAATATTAAAATAACTTTAAAATGATACATAGTCTTTAGGAAAGATGTATGCAATAAATGTTTAGACAGTTATGGATGTGTTTTTGCTTTCATTTTAATCTCAATTATATAGGTATTACCTTTGGATGCAGTCTTCTATATAGTTTATATATATACTAGACATTAAGCCTGTTACAATAACGGGCGCTAGAACAGTAGTCCATAAACATTAGTAGGAACAGTCTATATTAAATGGCAAGGGACCTTTTACCTCATTAAATTTTTCCCGTAAAATGCCTGTAATTTTCTCTGACAGTAATACTGGCTTTGCTGTCCATAATATGCGTTTAATTTTCTGTCACAACGGTGGGCAATCATCAGATTCTCCCCAGCAACTGATGTAATGTGCGCAAAAATAAATCTACTTTTAAAAGTCATTGTATTGTAACATCATGAAAATTCGTATATTTAGGAAAACCCCTTCAACGACTGACACTTTACACTTTACTGGGCCAAGCTTCTTAATCGCAGATCTGACATCGTCAGAGTGAACACTTGCACAACAATGGGGAAGCTGGTCTCCGCGTCTCAGTACCCGATTGGATTTTTCATGTTTTCTGTTTTAGGTCTTACCTCATTTACCGAAATCCGATTGGATCTGCCGCGCAATATTTTATAGGTCCCGCCCTCTCTGTCTTGTGTGACGCGTCAGGCGGCCTTAGAAGCATCTGCTTTGAAGCATAACACCGTGCCCCGTGCATGCGCACTTCACCAGAAGACACACACACTGACACATGGACACACACAGGGGTTTTATTAAAGAGGATAAGGGGAGTTGTCACTAAAGACCCAAGGTATGTAATAGTGTTTCTTGAATGTATCCATAGTCACAGTGATAACTTTATCGCCAGGAGGAGGCCTTAATATTTACCAATTTATTTATTTAAAACTAAAACTTTTGTATTTTATTGATTTTGTAAATTATATTACAACACTGGTCTACAAAAAAATATTTATTGTTTGCTTCTGGGAACTTCAGAGCAGCTCTTTATTAAGCTTTTTATACTGATTTCAT
This sequence comes from Erpetoichthys calabaricus, assembly GCF_900747795.2. Lineage (NCBI taxonomy): Eukaryota > Metazoa > Chordata > Cladistia > Polypteriformes > Polypteridae > Erpetoichthys > Erpetoichthys calabaricus. Next base: position 315,651,735 of record NC_041395.2, read on the forward strand.
ATATGAAATTGGAATTAAGCTAGCACGTCAGGTTTTTGAAATACTCATCATTGACGTTTTAACACTTTTGAATATCAATATAATATCTGGAGTTTGGACTATGTCCCACCAAAATTGTTCTGATGTGTTTATTCTGAAAACAAACCAGAAGACGATACCAGAGACACATTAAAGTATATTTATGTCAATTTACCTCAATATAAAAGTGAGGTCAGTGTGCCCAAAAATATTGGAGGCACTCACTTTTGCGCTTCTACTGCACGTCTGTCTCTCTTTGCAAGGACCAACAGTAGTCACCCATCATGCTCAGAGTGAATTTTTCCTGATATCAGTTTTCCGTCACGTTTATATCTTGAAATCTTTCCCCATGCTCATCTCTGACATTGCTTAGATTTGGTGGAAAAAAGTCGAGATGAGAATGTAAAAAATGCATCTTCAGTGACATTCTGACTCGCGTAAGCTAATATACTTTCAGCATATTGTCCACAAGCCTCAGTATAATTCTCTGCTCTGTGCTTGTCAAGAAAATTCTGGACAACCTGCACGAATGAGGGTGCTGATTCAGTTGGCTTCAGTTTCTTTTTTGAACTCATTGTCAAGCATCAGTTCACGGACTTCAGGAACAATAAAAACATCTTCCTTAATTTTGGCTTCACTTTTCTTGAGACCAAACTTATTTCCTAAATGCTGAAATGCATCACCTTTACTGTCCAGTCACCCTAGCTGTCCAAGACCTGGAACATCATAACTAAAAAACAGGACGTGCTGCACGAAAACGGTTTTCAGATTTGGAGTCAGCAAGTGAAATTTGTTAAAGTAAAGGTGAAAGAATCCCAGTAGCAAAATGCTTGTTGACCAGTGGAATAAATGAGCTGTAAAAAAGCAATAAGAAACATAATATACTAAAAATCAAATTACAATATGTAAAACAAAGTCCTGTCTGGAAATTTGTTAAATATAAATTTTACGCAAATGTTACATTTTTTTTCGTTTTCACACAGAGAACCATAGACACATGAAATAAGTGACTACATAGTGCAGTAGAAAGTAGTAGTGTCAGGATTACAAAGGCACTCTGTAACTACTCCTTAAGACTTTTAGCAATAGCAGAAACTCCTGCACTTCTGTACACAGGAGCAGCCTCTAAGATACCACAAGTGGTGCTCTTCCTGGTGACATAAGCTGAGATCTTCATAAGCCTCCATCCTCTGCAGTAATCAACGGGCCACTACATTCCACCTCTCCACAGTACTAATCTTACCAACCATGCCAAATGTTTTACTGAGGCAGCCTTTAATAAAACACAGTATATTCATTATCTTTTCATGTAATCCCACAGTTACATGTGTATCGGTCCGGTGGCACTCAGATTCACACGGTGATTTATTTATTTTTTTGGTGGGGATTCCAGGAATTCACCCTGCCTTGGCCCGACAGGCACTCAATCACCGACAGAGACACGAAATCAATAAATGAATGAAAAATATATTAAAGGAAAATTAAATATAAACAACAACAAAAAAAATCAAATAACCCTCTCCTTCCCTTTCGGCAATAACAAATACAACGCACAACAATAAACACCTACGACAATGTCTGAATCAGTCCCATGTAAAGGATGCAAATGAAGGTTTTGGGGTGGATGGTTGATCCTGTGAACAGTAGAGGAGAATATAAAGTTTGACCTCCCATTTCTGAAGCATTTCGTGTTGAGATGTGTGTGAGCGCTCCCCCCGGTGATTTAATATGATGCAGACAGGCATGAGACAAAACTTGAATCCAATACAGTACAGTAATGCAGGACAACCACATAATACCCACACAGGCAAATGGTGACAGTCATGATGAACAAACAGTGGTGCGCCATCTCGGTTTAGCTGGCTATCCCGCCAGCCCTTCTTGTCCCCAGCAGCCCCTGCATCCATTGCAAATGTCCAATCCGGGCAATACCCTCGGGGCAGCTGGAAATTGGAGTCCATTAAGTTGTAGCACTGCTATACATGTCATCTTCTCACCTTCTATACTGTTAATCTGCACTTAACAATTTGAAAGGAGACACTCCACACAGTCAAAATGAATTGGTACCCAGAACTATGATCCAGCTTTATTATGAACTACCGGTGACCCTTTGCTGTAGAATGCATCCCAACTTATATTTCTCCCGGCAAAACAGAGAAACAACCCAAGCAGGGGAGCAAGTTTAGATACCTCATCTCTTTAGCATGTGCAGGGAAAGCCAATGGGGAGTGTATAGTTAAAGTAATGTAGAGCTCTATTTTGGTGTAACGGGCTTGTTTGAGTTTGCTTTAATGTAGCCATTACTTTATGAGTAAAAGGTTATTTTTCTTATCATTGTTTCTGTTAGGTTGTTTTGGGTACAGTTTTGCTTTGAGTTAAAGGGTGCAGGGTAGTCCTGGAGGGAAATGATCTCGGTGGTAAAGGAGAAAAGCACAAGGGATGGTGCTTGCTGGACAGTGGTGGCTCAGTGGAGTTTAATTGAGTCCTATTGTTCAGTGGAGTCTCCTGATTTTTCTGGATGCAGAGGAGTTTGTTTTATTTAAGGCTTCATCAGAGTCTTTTTTTTGGTAAATAGTGCTAAGGCAGATTTTTGACCTGATCTCAGATTATTTTATTTGGGGTAAAGCCTTATTTTTTTGTCTCACTTGTTATTTTTGTACATAACTGTTTGGATATTTTGTGGATTTTTTTCCTTTAATTTTACCTTTTTTTGTGCACTGTATATATTTCTGCAACAGAACTGATTTTAAGGACTGTTGTAATAAAACATCTTGGCTTTTTATCATCCAATTGACTTCATTTTTGCTCTTGAGCCCTGCTCACAGTCGGTCCCAAACTACAAGCAGGTGACATTTGACAGTAGTCGCCATTTGATTACTATGAGCTTGTATAACTAGGTGGGAGTGCAAGCTAAGTAGGTCAAACAATTCTGCTTAATCGTCTGGTTCAAGTCACTTCTTATCATATTAGAATACACAAGTGGTCAATACACACCTTAGAAAAATCTAAAAATATGCTGAAAAATCTTACCTATTTGACCTACTTAACACAAACTTATGATTTAAAACACTTTTAACATCTTAAAGCTGACAAGAAGGAAAACTAAAACCTGGTCTAAATAATGTTATAACATAAGGATATTGTAGTTTCTCACAAAATGTCTTCTAGTTAACGAGCCCTGGCAATCCTTGTCGACTTTTTGTAAGGCCTCTAGCTCTTCAGTTTTTGACTGTAGTTTCTGTAAGTCTTAGACATTGCCTCTCATTATAGTATCTTGCACACATGCACGTCTTTTGGTCTGGTTAACTCCGTTCTTGTAGTTGCTCACATTCTGTTTTGCCAGTTGGTATTTCAGGGAGGTCAGCTGAAACTAAAAAAGCAGTTCAGCCAATCCTCTTTGGATATTCACAGCTGGCATAACACTAATTAATCAAAAACAAAATCAAGTACAACATTTTCAAAATAGATTAAAGATACATTGGATCATAAAGAATCTTTAAAGCTCCACCCTTACTCATCTTTACCAGTTTATTTCTCATTTTACATATTAATGATTATCATCATTTTACTTGTAACAATACAATTTACCCTCCGTCAGTTAAAGCTATTTTTGACCCCCGCCTAAATGGTGCTAAGAATAGGAAAACCCGTTGTTCTCATTAGTACATTTTTTATTTACCTTAATAAATCTTCTCTGGTCATGGGGCTTGTAAAATCTTGAAAGTCACATTTGCAAGTTTCATTTTCATGTTTGGGCGGCACGGTGGCGCAGTGGGTAGAGCTGCTGCCTCGCAGTTGGGAGACCTGGGGACCTGGGTTCGCCTCCCGGGTCCTCCCTGCGTGGTGTTTGCATGTTCTCCCCGTGTCTGCGTGGGTTTCCTCCGGGCGCTCCGGTTTCCTCCCACAGTCCAAAGACATGCAGGTTAGGTGGATTGGCGATTCTAAATTGGCCCTAGTGTGTGCTTGGTGTGTGGGTGTGTTTGTGTGTGTCCTGCCCAGGATTGGTTCCCTGCCTTGTGCCCTGTGTTGGCTGGGATTGGCTCCAGCAGACCCCCGTGACCCTGTGTTCGGATTCAGCGGGTTGGATAATGGATGGATTTTCATGTTTTATTTAACCTCTTTGTTTGATCATTGTTTCTTTTAATTTATTCTTAAGTACATCACATCACCATTTTTAGAATTTCAGAAGGAAGTCAATGGGTCACTAAAAAGCATAGCATGGTTGCTAGGGAAGACCTCCCAGAGGGCACCACATCATGAAAACTTGCTTATAAATTCCAGAGCAGCACTTATAGCCATTTGACAGAGATATGAACTGTGAATAAGTGTTGGATTAGTGCTTTAGGTTCTGATTGGTAAAGACTCACAGCTTTTCATGCCTCGATTCAATTTTCAGCCTTAATGTGTTGGCTGCAGTTAGAGTCAAGTCTTTCAAGCCTATCGAGTCTTTCTTGACTACAATAATGGTTAAGCTTTCTGGTTTTTGACAGCAATCTGCAAAGTATATTGAAATCTGTTTGGTGTAATTTCTGTCTGGAAAACTCTCTGCATCTCCTGGGGCCTCATGCATAACGGCGTGCGTAGAATTTACACTAAAACATGGCATACAAACAAAAGCAGAAATGTGTGTATGTGTAAAAAAATCCAGATGCATGAATCTATGCTTACGTCAACTTCCACATTCTTCCGCTACATAAATCCCGGTCGGCGTGAAAAGTAACTCACGTGCATGTGCCTGCTGCCACTCCCAAACTCCTCCCAGAATTACGCCTCTTTGAATATGCAAATCAATATAAATAGCCCTTAAGCTCAGCATTCTGTGAAAATGCAATGGCAAAAGCATGGGGGAAAATATAAGAATTTCAGCGAATACCAAGTGGAGGCAAAGGAAAAACGTACTATTTGTTGGTTTAAACAGTGGTATAAACAACAAAAGCAAGTTGATTGAGTGACATAGAGTGTCAGAGAAACTTCGAAAGCTCAAGTTCACAAATTTGCACAGTGCCCGAAATAAAAAAGAAGTTGTCAGATATCAAAGTTGTCATGAAAAGGCAAGTCATAGCCCACCCTCTGAGTGTCATATAAAAGCTTATTAGGGTACAGAGAAAAAAAAATAAGGACACAGTGAGAAAAAAGCTTGAAATGTTCTAACTTTAATCTCGAAATTTCCACTTTAATCACGTAGTTTATTTTGTCATTAAAGTAGAACATTATAAACTTCATCTTTAAATCATTTAATATACTAGTTTCTCAAATACCATCGTAACTAAAGTAGCATGTTAAATGCTTTGTTTTGTATGTGTTCTTCTATGTGCTCCATGTGTGTGAATCACTATGTGCTTCTTAAATGGGCTTTCTCTTCCTCCGACAGGACACAGAATCCATTACATTCATGATATTACAGCTCTCTGAATAATTTAAATCCTGAGATGTATACTTGATGTCATTTTCATGCTGATAGGACTTAAAGCATGTTATTAAACATGGGAACACGGTGGCGCAGTGATAGTGATGAGCTGGCACCCTGTCCAGAGATTGATCCTGCCTCCCGCAAGATGCTTGCTGCAGCGTACGCGACCTTCGATGAAATAACTGAAATAACTGTCTCTTTCAAATGTACTAACCTCCAATTCCTGCCCTTCATTTTCTTTCTCCAAGAAACCAATCGCCACACAATCATCTCTGTAATAGATGATAAGCCATCTGAAAGTTAAAAACCCTGATTCTTCAAAACTTTTAAGGAACATTGAAATATCTTTGTAGTACGTGTTTAATTATCCTATCCATCTATCCATCCAGTGTCGTGCCAGCCCCAACAAGAATACAGCGCAAGGTAGGAATAATACCTGAACTAGCTAGCGCTGCGACACTGTGTCCTCACATGTTTCATTATTAACAATATAGATTATTTAAATGATGTTAACATTTTATCTGTATAATGTAATAAACATATTTTACTGCATTTCATCTTAAAAATGATATCATCATCATATGTAAATACACGCTTTATAAAGTGGCTCAGGATGTGCACTATTATAACTGTATCGAACGTTTACAGTGAGGTAATTGTGTACAAACAGTTCTACAAGGAGCACTTGATGGACTGATTGAGTGCGTTTATAGTTCTTGGGATGAAACTGTTTCTGAACCTCGAGGTCAGTACAGGAAAGGCTCTGAAGTGTTTGCTGTATGAGAGCAGTTTAATAGACAGTGTGCATGGCAGAGGCAGCGTGTGCTTGATGCTCTATACCGATAATTCTCTTTCCGATCAGCTGCTGTAGAGCTGTGATTCCACACTCAGATACAGTGATATACTGTAAATACTCTGAGTGGTGCATTGAGAGAAACAACGCTAAAGCAGCTATGGTATTTATAGTAGAATGGTTTGACCATTCTGTGGACCATTATATCGTTACAGGTTAATTTCAATCAGATGCCTTAAACTAATAAACAATATGCGGTTAATTTCAATGTATATGATAAAGCCGAATCTGGGTTGTGGATCTACAAAAGAAAGGGAAACCACACTGGAACAGTAGCACTGCTTTGACGCTGGGTACCGCCATTTTGCAAAATCGATCAGAGAACTTGCGTACGCCAGGGTTTTAGCTGGCATGAAAATGTGCGTTGCTTTACGCCAAGTTTAGGTTTTATACATCGCAATGTGAGCATGGAATCTGGCTTACGCAACATTTTTGTGCGTATGCACCATTTATACATGAGGCCCCTGGTCTGTTGCTAATACCATTTAGCAGTTGCTATCTCTCAGTTTGCCAGCAGACTATTCAGCTGGAAGCTAAAACATAAGCAGAGAGCAACCATACTGCGGTCCAGTCAAACCACTTGCAGTACTAACGTTAGGCATAGCAGCTGGGTGGTACTTAGCTCCAGGAGACGGTGTTTGTATCCCAGATCATTTGATCTTCGTTTGGACTTTGCAATTTGTACATTTACATCATTTTTTTTCCCAGTACTCCAATTTTCTTCCCACATCACAATGATGTGGCCATTACGCTTTCTGGCAACTATTCACAGGCCGTGTATGTGTGTATATGTGTGTGGTGCTCCATTCAGAGTCAGCTACTACTTTGTGCCCAATGCTCCTAGGGCAGGCTCAATCCTCCTGTGACCCTGAAGTGAACTTAACATGTTTGCTGATTGGCTGAATTGAATATCACCAGGAAATTATTATTTTTAATTCATTCCTATTAAATGTTTTTCATGCTTTAAAGAAAAGAAAAAATAATATATTTTGAGAAAATCGGAAGTGGTCTCCCCTAGACTTTCTCGTATGCTCAGATTTGGGGATGGATATTTGAGGAGTAAACCGCAAGACAATGATTATATTTTTATATTATGTACATTAAAGAACCTTCAACAACAAATAAAATCAAATTAATAATATACTGAATAATTATTATAAAGTAAAGTTGAATAAATTGGACTCTGCAGCTGCATGAATAAAAGGTAAAGTACCACTTCTGGTTAAAGAAATGGCTCAAAAGTTGATAGAATTCTACATCTTGTACCTAAAACTTTTATGCAAAATTTGGTTGACCTAAGTGAAAGCATTTACATACACGCACACAGACAGACACACCGACATAATTCCAAAAATAATATTTTCGGACTCAGGGAGGTCTAAAATGTCGAGATTCATCAAAATCTCGACATTGAATTTTTGGACGATTACAAAACTTTCCCCATACTTCATATATGAGAATGTAACAAGTCAGTTTACTAATACAAAGGAGAATCAAATGACAAATTCTACAAACAGTATGCAGGTGGAATCATCAATAACAACAAAATGGGCAAACAGAACTGGAAAAAATCAAGGAGAGAATAAATTAATAAAAAAAATGTATGAAGAAAAATTGGTAACCCTCCCCCTGACCAATCAGGAAACTGAATTACAATATCAGTATTAAGCTGAAGGCCTTATAATAAGTTAGGCCACCATTTATAACATAAATCAGCTCAACAACAAAATGTCTTAAGACCAGCATTTTTTTAATCCAGTAAGAGCAATAAGTTAACCAAAGTTCTTGAGTAAATGTTCTGTTTGGGGTCTTATGCAAAATCCAAAGAAGAACTGTAATTAGGCTTGGTCACTGGTTGACTCATTTTGGACCACAGTCCCTCATCAAGGCTCAGATCATTGAGGTTTAAAAAAACAAATCAGTCATGGACAAAATAAATAAAATCTAACACAGCATTAACATATAATACGGTATACCGGTACATACTGTATATCTGCGGGGAAGGAACTCTTTTGATGAGCTGTCAGATAAGAGATAAATTTTTAATGGAATATGTTACCATGTAGTGTGGCAGACAGTAGGACTTTAGGGGCCTTCAAAACTCGCCTTGATGTTATTTTGGGAGATTTAAGTGGATAGGACTGGCGAGTTTGTTACCCTGAATGGCCTGTTCTTCTATAACTTTTTCTAACGTTCTAAAACTATGCCCCCAGACCACAGACACTATACAATGCAATAGAAAGAAAATGTTGACTAAACAGTTATAGCTTATCGCACTATTCAGGTATATGTGTGATAAGACATACTGTAAATAAGAAACACCTTCTGTACAATTCTTTATTCCTTTATAGCTTAAAGGATAAGTTTGGAATTTTCCAAGTCTTGGGTGAAGCAGCACTCTATGAAGGAGTGTGTACCTTAGTGGCTGATGCCCCAGCTGCCTCACAGGCACACTAAAGTTGACAATCTTCAAGTCCAAGTGAACTCATTATACAGGGAGATTCTAAAGGGCGGTGGCCCCGAGTTATGATGTGTTACAAATGTAATAATGAAGCAATTGAAACTGAAATAAATACAGTGTATACCTTGATAGATGTGTAAACGATCCAATCACATTAGATTTTGGAAATGGCCGCCTTCTTCTTGCAAACACAGATCGACACGGCGCTCCATATTGATAATAATTGATTGTAAGGTTGATGGCAGCAATTTCCTATTCACTGTAGTTGTTCTGCCACCCGCCGACAATGTCGACAGAAGCGAGGCCATGCCTCACTCGTTCGTAAATTTATCCAGGAATACTGTGATCGATTTTGTTTGGATTGTTTCATTATTAAGACAATAATGCATCATAATGAAGGACACTGCCTTTTAGAATGGCCCTGTATATTACTACAGTTTGGATATATGCTTCTACATAACAGGACCCCAAAGCTTAAAGATCAATGTGGAAAGCAACCTATTTTGCACAGTATTACATGTTCTCCCTGTGTCTCTGTGGGTTTTTTCAAGAGTATTCTTGTTAATCTTTCACATTCCTAAAGATTTGCATGCTAGGTTAAATGATGAATGTAAATTATGCACAGGTTTAAGAATGTCTGCCATGTACAGAGTCAAACTGTGGTGTAGTGTTTAGCAGTGCCGCCTCACTGCTCTTAAACCCTGGGTTCAAATCATAGCCCAAACCCAAATCCAGCAGGTTAGGATAACTGATAATGCTAAATTGGCCTGGGGCGAATCAGTGTCCCCTGTGATCCAGGGCTGGATTAATTTTTGCTCCAATTGTTTGCTGAATACAGAGAATTCACACCTCAGCAACAACAACATGGTATAGCTCAAAGTGTTTTACAAGATGAAAAGTTTATATGAAACAAAAATAAGATTAGGTAATTCTAAGTAACAAAGAATAAAGTAAGGTCCTATAGCTGGGAGGACAGAAAAAAAACAAAACAAGAAAATGAAAAACTCCAGATGGGCTGGAGAAAAAGAAAAAACAAAATCTGCAGGGGTTCCAAGGTCACAAAACCTCCCATCCCCTACTGGAAATTCTACCTAACATCAATGATCTAAATAAGTCCTCAGGGTTTTCTGGCTTCACGTGAAGGAATTAAATGATGACGGTCATGTGGACCTTTGGCCTTCAATCCATCAATGTAGGGACATCACGGTGCTTTGATCGGGTGGTGGTGTCGCAGATCAGCACCACAGAAAACCAGAAAAAGAACAGCAGAGAAAGTAGGGTCTAGTACAGATTGCAGAGCCTTGATAAATGCAATTCAATGCATATACAGAATATCAAGGCTACACTAAAATGAAGCTATGAGAAAGCCGTATTAAAATAATGAGCTTTTAGCAGTTTTTTAAAGTGCTCCACCATATTAGCCTGGTGAATTTCTATCGGTAAACTATTCCAGATTTTAGGTGCGTAGCAGCAAAAGGCTGCCGCACCACTTCTTTTAAGAATTATAAGCAGACACTCATTGGAAGATCTAAGGATACGATTTGGAGAGTAAGGTGAAAGGCATTCTGAAATAGAGGATGGATTATTTAAGGCTTTGTAAACCATTAGCAGTATTTTAAAGTCAATTCTGAATGGCAGAGGTAGCCAGTGTAGTGACATCAAAACTGGAGAGATGTGCTAAGACCTCTTCACTTTCTGGACACTTTATTCTGTTGTAGATTTCATTTTAATTTTGTAGGCAATCAGCCTACAATCAATAACTCAGTTTTTGAATTTTAATAAATTGACAGACATTTAAGAAAACACGTTTTCACTTTGTCATTATGGGTTTTTATAGAATGGGCAGAAACTGAAGGAATCTGAACACATTTTAAATCCACTGTATGCTCCAGAGTTTGTGATGGATGGCCGGCAGCTTAACACGGCTGGGACGCCCTAAGGATGAAAAGATGGGGGGAGGCAGCTACTTGCCGACACTGCCTCCTCCAAAACGCTAGATGGCAGTTCCCCTGGAGTGTAGCGGTGCCCCGGATTCCTGCAGGGCATCCTGGGACTTGGAGTTTGGTTTCTCAGCCCTGTTGGGTGTCATGGGTGCCACCAGGGGGAGCTGTCGAAGGACCTGGGGACTCATCCTTTCTCTATAGCCCAGAAGTATGAGGTAGTCATGAGGACAGAAGCCCCAAAGTACTTCCAGGCTGAAGAAAAAAAAAAAAGCAATTCTTCATTAGACTATTTAAAGGACAAATGGGAACCCGGGAGGTAGAGGACAGAGCGTGTGTGTGGAGGACAGATTGGTAGTGATTATTATTGGTTTTGTCTGTTTATGGTGGCGGAGGTGCTTCATAGTACTGTAACTAGAAGAAAAAGAATTAAATACCTTCTTGGTCATTTTACCCTGTGTTCAGTGTGTCTGTCTGTTGGGTTGAAAGGGGCGACAGCGACCCCTAGCGTTCTTACAAGTCAAATCACTCTAGTGCTCTTTTTTTTTTTATTCCTGTTGATGAGTGGTCTCAACATTTATCTACTCTTACACTACTCCTCATCTGACATGGGCACTCTCTCCGCTGTACCCTTTCTCTGCATCTTCACTATCCCAGTGTCTGTGGTGGACTAATATACAGTAAAAACAAAGAAATCATGGAAGGTAAGTAATATGAAAAAGACCTGAGCATCTGCCCACTTCCTAATAAACATTCTTTTCTTATCTGAAATTAGGTTTTTCTGGCAATGTCCACTGATGTTTAAGTAACTGAGAATAAATGTAAGTGCCTGTCACATGCCTTTGACTGTGCCCATTACTCACACACTGCACACTCCAGGCAGCGGCCAGCGACTTAACAGCAAATGCCAAGCCTGACAAGACTTCTCACGGTTTTGGTTGTAACAGTCAATGCTGGTCATGCATACTGTAACAGTTGAAACAACAGGGTCACCATACATGTATGCCGAAACAACAAATTTCACCATCCGTGCTGAATGAAGAAAAGCAAACAGGGGGGATGGAGGATGGAGAGTAAGTAAGAGAAAGAAATGATTTGAAATTCAATTCTCCAACCAAAAAGAACAATTTAATGGCAGTACTGATAAAATAAAAAAATAATAATCGAATGAAAGCCTAACTTAAGCTTCTTGGCAACCACTTAAGCAAGCATAAAAAAATAAGTCTAAGTATCAGCCTGGCATGATAACCTCATGGAGTTTTAGTTTGAATGAAACATGGGTGTGATAAGATGTCCATGGTGAAACGTGATTTTGAATAAATAAATCGTCCTGAGTCCTATGGTGGGTTCAGTTGCACATGTCAAAGTGCGCGTGCCACTCCCAAGTGATTGGGGTTCCTCGATGATCGTGCATTCACATGTAAATGTGAGCAGGTCAGTCAAATGCTTCGTTCACACGATGGAGCAGGTGGAGGACAGCACCTGCACCCAAACGCTGCTAGAAAGTAAGATTGCACACTTAATAGTTGGAGTGGCTAATGGTCAGGAGGAAACCAGACAGCAGAAGCAGCATCTGAGAGAGGAGACAGAGAGAGACTGGGCCTTGAAGAGAGAGCAAAGTGAATAGTGCTCTGTGGGGTGACCCCATCGAATAGTGTAGAAATGGGGGTGTGGAACAAACCTCCTAGGTATCCAGGTAAGCCTGCAAAGGCAAATGGGATGATGGAAGCCTGGATGTGCGCATCCCAGGAGTCAGGAAAGGTGGTTGCAGCTGTTATCTCCACCAGTTGGAAGACCCACTGGGTGAGCTGGGGCCTCATGCATAATGCCATGCGTAGAATTCACACTAAATCATGATGTGTGGACAAAAACAGAATTGTGCAAACACACAAAAAAATGCAGATGCATAAAACTCTGCATAAGCAAAGTTCCACGCACTTACCCTTAATAATTCCTAAGGAAGATGAGAAGGCAGACCTGTGATTTGCTGTAGTCACTGTGGTGTGTCGGCTAGAACACAGGAACTAATCCAACCATTGCAGGAACATTGCTTTAATGTTGAAATGCCAGAGGTACACATGAGGTTGAACATCTACACAGGTAGGTTTAGGTAGGTGAGTGTGTGGCTCTAACAAGGCAAACCATCATGAATTTTAACACACATGCATGTGCCTATAGCCCCATACCAACTCCTCCCAGAATTTTGCATATTTGAATATGCAAATCCATATAAATAGCTCCTTTCGTTAAGTGTTTTGTTAAAAAACAATAGCAAAAACACGTGTAAAAGAGAAGAATTCAAAAAAGAAGTGGTCAGAAAAGGCGAGTATTTGAGTGTCATAAGGAAGAGTATTAGCGCCACAGAGAATGTAAGAGCCATTTGCTACTTATTTAAATTATATACATTTTTTCCTAAATATTAGTGCACAATTTATGGGAGGTTCCTATAACCCTCATTATTTGAATTGAATTGGTATATTCTAACTATTTTTAGCTTCTCTGACTAAACATTTTTTCTCAGTTAATGATCAGCCTTGCCATGTGTAAGGCGTAGACGGCACATGGTTTTAAACTGTGCCTTGCGTGTTTTGTGTGCCAAGTAACATGAAAGACAAAGTACTGAATTGAATGTGCTGCACTGTACATTTAAAGCGTACAGAAGAAGAAGTAAAGCATCATTAAGCATAGAAACAACTAAAGTTTTACAAGAAAAACTAAGTTTAGAGCAGATAGCATTTTCTCACATTTTTTGCCTTTTATTCTACATGTGTAACAATTTTTTTTTCTTTATTCTTGTGTGGATTGTTTGCTTTGAATTTTCACTGAATATTTATATTATATATATATATGAGAGATTTCTTTCGGCACGCGTTTTACCTGTGCTTGAACTCACCTTACACTCCTGCGGCTACAGAGAAGATAAAAAGGTCTATGTCGAGATTGAAGTCAAAATGTCGACTTTAATCTCGAAATTTCCACTTTAAACTTGTAGTTTATTTTGTCATTAAAGTAGAATGTCATAAACTCCATGTTTCTCTTACGCCGACAGGAGCACACAGGCAGTGATCGCCATGCGGAATACATTATATTCATTACATTACAGCTCTCTGAGCATTACAGAAGAAGATGTACACTTGATATAATTTTCATGATGAAATGCATTAAAGCATGCATTAAACATGTGGTGCAGCGGTAGGAATGAGCTGGCGCCTCATTCGGGATTTGTTCCTGCCTCCCGTAAAACGGCAGCTGTAACGCACATGACCCTGGATGGAATAATTTATTACAGTACTACTGTGTCTGTCAAGCCTACCAACCCCCAATTCCTGTCTTTCCGTTTTCTTTCCCCACATAAATAACTGCCACACAATAAGCGTCTGTAGTAAATGAAGATCCTGCAGCAAGCTTAGAATGCTGATTCTTCAAAACTTTTAAGGAACCTTTGTTATGCATGTTTAAATATTCCATCCATCTATCCATCCAATGTCGCACCAGTCCCACAAAGCATAGAACGCAAGACAGGAACAACCCCTGGACAGGGTGCCAGTTCATCGCTATGTCTGTGCTACCATGCCCCAACATGTTTAATTATTAACAGTATCCATCCATCCATTATCCAACCCGCTGAATCCGAACACAGGGTCACGGGGGTCTACTGGAGCCAATCCCAGCCAACACAGGGCACAAGGCAGGAACCAATCCTGGGCAGGGTGCCAACCCACCGCAGGACACACACAAACACACCCACCACACACTAGGGCCAATTTAGAATCGCCAATCCACCTAACCTGCATGTCTTTGGACTGTGGGAGGAACTGGAGTGTCCGGAGGAAACCCACGCAGACACGGGGAGAACATGCAAACTCCACGCAGGGAGAACCCAGGAAGCGAACCCAGGTCCCCAGGTCTCCCAACTGCAAGGCAGCAGCGCTACCCACTGCGCCACCGTGCCACCCTATTAACAGTATACATTATTTAAATTAATTAACAAAAAAATATACATACTTTAATGCATTTCATTATAAAAATTATATTAAGTATACATCTTAGTATACTGACAGCACACAGCTCCAAGAGGATAGCTCTTAGAAATGTAAGTCCACTTAGAAGCCAGTCATTATCATCTGTAAATAAGCACTCTCTTCTATTGAATTGAACTGAATTCCTTTATTATCATTGTGTGGTACAATGACATTCAATGTGCAAGTCCTCCATAAATTTATTTTCTAACCATCTGCAAAACTCCCCAGTGGATTATCATCTTTAAAACGCAGAACTGCGATCCTGAAGTCACCAAACTGGACCCCCTCCACCCCCATGGGTGTGCCTAGAGATTCTGTCCATGCAACAAAGAGCAGCCCTGGCTTAGTCCCACACTCACAGTGAACAAGTCTGACTAACTGCATTCAACTCATGAATTAAGTTAATGATCAGTAGTAGGTAGGAGGTTGACTATCCCGTTCCAGGATTGTGTCCTGCTTTATTACTTGTGCTGTCGCGATAGACTTCAGCTCCCTACAAGCCTGATTTCAGACTCAGTAAGTTCAGTAAAATGATAAATGAATGGATTAACAAAATATTTGAACTTTTTTCTAAAAGAAAATGATTGTCTATAATACGGTTTTGGTGTGTAAAAGGCATACTGCATCAATTTACATAAATAATAAAACAAGCTGTACATCTCAAAGGAGAATTGGTAACCTTAAAACAGAAAAACCTTCATTGACATAGATTTATTTAATAATAGATGGGTATTTTGGCAATCTAAGGCTTGGCAAATAAATAGTTGTGCATCTCCTATGGGATCTTCTCACATTGCCATGGCTACCTTGTGCGTGCAGCTATGTAAAGCTTCAGTGAGCATGGCCATTCTGGGAGCTGCCGGCCTCTTGATCTGCAGCCACGGTTTTTGTGTACTCTTAATGGCTGCTTTAATTTTTTTTTCAGAGTAACAGAGGTACTGGTTTAGGGACAAGTTGAAAGAGCTGACAACAAAAAAGGTGTGTTTTATAAGAACATCGGGTCAAATCAGATTTACAATGCCTATAAGAGATAGTGACCCCCTTTGAAAGTTTTCACATGTTATTGTTATATAACATTGATTCACAATGGATTTCATTTGGCTTTATTGACACTGATCATCAGAAAATGACTCTTTAATGTCAAAGTGAAAACAAATCTCTGCAAAGTAGTCTAAAATAATTACAAATGTAAAGTACAAAATAATTGATCACATAAGTCTTGACCCCCTTCAAGTCAGTATTTAGTAGATGCACATTTGACAGCCATCTCGGTCTTAAATCTGTGTGCTCAGGTCTTTCTCTCTTTCTGTGTGTTTTGTACATCTGGACACTGCATGTTTTCCCCCATTAATCTTTGTGCAACTGCTGTCAGGTTCCATGGTGATCATGAGTGAATAGCCCACTTCAAGTCCAGCCACAAATTCTCAGCTGGATTGAGATCTGGACTCTGACTTGGTCTTTCCAGGACATTATTAAAGTTGTTTTTAAGCCATTTTTGTGTAGCTTGGGAATCATTGTCTCTCTATTATAAAAGAAAATCTTGAGACGAGACTATTGCCAAAAGATTTTTTCAAGTCCCGCCCATGGTCCTATCACCTCTCGTTCATGTGAATGCTTTTGTCAGACATAGTTCTTGCTCTCTCGGCTCTTATAAATTTTTATGTTTTCCTCACTTTAAGTTCCATTATGTCCAAATGTTAATAAAGAATTTCATCCTGAAGGGTTATCAACAGAAGAAATGAGTACACGGGCAATCCTAACACAGAGAAACATTGAAATCAAACGAATTAATGCAAAAATTGTCGATTGGTTACACTGCAAATTGGTTAAATGTGTACTGTATCAATAGACTATGCTGAAACAGTTGGTGGTGATCGTGCAGAAGTTGAAAACATCAACTTACAATATCCCGTAGAATATCTACAACTGTTAACACCGTCTGGTTTCCACCGACCGAATTACTGTTGAAAAAAGGATGTTATTGCATAATTTATGTCTGAGTGATGGGCTCGAAATTGGTCGAGCAATTCTGGCATGTAAAATTTTAACAGGCGAAAAGAAAGGTAATGTAGTACATCTTCCTTGGAAAACATTAGACACCAAAGGAGATCTTG
The DNA here is from genome assembly GCF_900747795.2 of Erpetoichthys calabaricus. Classification (NCBI taxonomy): domain Eukaryota; kingdom Metazoa; phylum Chordata; class Cladistia; order Polypteriformes; family Polypteridae; genus Erpetoichthys; species Erpetoichthys calabaricus. The sequence continues at coordinate 315,668,553 of NC_041395.2, forward strand.
ATATGCCATTTATATTAAAACGTTTACAGCATCCCGTTAGAATAGCTTTTGCTATGTCAATTAACAAATCACAGGGACAAACATTCGAAAAAGTCAGTTTATTTATTAGAGAGAAAGAAACGATATTCACTCACGGGCACTTATACATTGCGTTGTCACGATGTAAGTCCAAACACGGAATCAAAATTCAATGCGATATTGACAAAATCTTAATTCAAAAGATTGTTTTTAATAAAGTTTTACAGTAAAAGTGTAAGTTTAAAAAGTATTTGCGTGTTAATTTCAAAGCCAAACAGAACGAAAATGTATAACGTAATGAATACCTCTAACTCAACATTAAACATAATTTTCTTTCAATTTATTACGTTTTACTATTTTTTACTATGGTTAATTACTCGCTGTAATATAAAATAGTTAGTGCTATTATGCATATGTAACAATTCCCATGAAAATAGAAATCTGTTTAAATTGTACATTCGCTTCCCCATGCGCGAACGGCAGAGCTGCGAAGTGGCTAGTGCGTAGCGCCAGCCCGAGGATTGGCGAGCGAAGTGAGAAGGGGGCAGAGCCCCCTAGTCTTACTTAAAAGAAACCTTATTCCAGGTTTCTAGATGGCTGCATCAGGGTTTCCGCCAGGATTTGTCCTTATTTTGCTGCCATCATTTTACCATCACAAGACCTCCAGGGCCTGTTGCATAGAAGCATTCCAACACCCTGATGGTGTCACCTCTGGGCTTCATGGTCAATATGGTTTTGTTTTGGATAATGTGCAGTGTTCACACATAGCATTTAATCTGGTGGCCAAAAGCTCAATTTTGGTCTCATCAGACCATGTAACCTTCTTCCAACAGACTTCAGAGTCTCCCAGGTCCTTTCCAACAAACTCTAGTCAAGTATGTTTTTTTCACTTTGCCAATCTCCCATAAAGTTTTGACTGGTAAAGCACCCAGCCAACAGTTTGTTGCTTGCATAGTCACAGCCACTGTATCCTTCAGAGTTCCCATAGCTTTCTTGGTGGCCCCATCACTAGACATCTTCTTGAATGATCAGTCAGTTTTTGTGGATGGCCTGCTTTAGGCAGATTTACAGCTGTGACATACTCTCTCCATTTCTTCATGACTGATTTATGTGGACTCCAAGGACTATCCAGTGAGTTGGATATTTTCTTGTTAATGACTTGTGCTTTTCATGGACTTTAATCTTCATTGTGTAGGTCAGCCCCCTTATGGACTCATCACAAGTTGGTCCTTGCACACACAGGATCATTTAGACTGCAATCCACTGAAACCCCAGACAGGTGACCACCAGTGAACTAATTCTGGGACTTCTAAAACCAATTGGCTGCACCAGTGATGATTTAGGGGTGTCATATTAAGGGGGAGAATATTTACTGTATGTGCTTGATTATTTTGTGTTTTGTATTTGTAATTAATTTAGACAGTTTCTTAGTTTGACTTTAATAATTTTTTTTTTCTGTTGATCAGTGTCAAAAAAAACAAACAAATAAATTAAATACATTGCGATTCAATGCTGTGTAGTAATAAAATGTGAGACCTGCCAAGAGAGTGTACAAACACTGGCATTGGAAACTGTCCTTCCTTACTTTTCAAACCTGTCAAACAGTGGTCTCCCAGCTGGTGCTATACTATCCTTTGGCCTATCAATATGAAATCCTTTTTCTTCATCTTTCCATAGTGGAACCTCGCTTTGCGAGCATAATTCGTTCCGCAAATGTGTTCGCAGTTCAAAGCACTCGTATATCAAATTGAATTTCACCATAAGAAACAATGGAAACTCAGATGATTTGTTCCACAACCCAAAACTATTCATATAAAAACGATTAATACAAAATATAAAGTAAAAATACATAAAACAAATTAACCTGCACTTTACCTTTGAGAAGAATCATGGCTGGTGTGAGTGAGTTTCTAAACTCTTGTGGGATTCCATCCAATGGGATGAAACGCGGAAGAGCGTCCCAAAGCAATCGCAGTCTCCCAGCGATGTAGCAGTTCGCTGTAAAAGCGAATCCGAAAAGATCGCAGACATGCTATAAGCGCCTGCCGTTGGTGGGTGATACAAGGAACAAGGAACATTATAAATGCGCAGGGCACTGTACTGCTTGGCCACGACCCTGCCTGACTTCTGTGTCTGTGTATAGGAGAATGGCAGATCCCGCTACAATAAATAACCGCGCTGTTGCTGTTTCAAACTGAATAAAGCTGGTGGTGCAAGACGGGGACTCGCACGCACAGCACATGTGCGCGCGCACACACACACACACAGAGTCACAATGCTGTAGTAAGCAGTATATGCTTGTACGGATGTTGACTATATTAGTGAGGCACGCTAACTCAGATGGAGAATAGGAGACGATTGCCCACAATCCCACAGCGAGTAGTGATGTGTCGGTCGCGAACGAAACGGCTCTTGGAGCCGGCTCTTTGAAGCGAACGATCTTGAGCCGGCTCCTGTCTGTGAGCCGGAGTCGGAGCCGCTTTTTTTATTTCTGTATTTTTTTTTCCAAGCTGCATGGGATTGGTCAACTAGAAAATGCGTGTCTGCACTGAGCAGGAGCAGGAGGGGGAGGGGCGGTGCTACAGACAAACACCACAGAAACAGGAGGGAAGGACACGCGCGCGACAAAATGAGTGACCGTAGGAAACGGAGTAAAATTTGGATACATTTCAATTACATTGATAATACAAAGGCAGAGTGTAGAGCGTGCAAGGTTAAAATCTCATATCGAACAGGCTCTACAAATAATCTGCACCGGCACATGAGAACTGTACATCCATCAGTGCAGTTCGAAGAAAAAAGACAAGCAAGTGAACCATCAGCTCAGTTGTGATCACATGACACTCAGCAGACAAAGTGTATACATACTGCTCGTATTGTAAGACGTTGCTCGTTTATCAAGTCAAAATTTATTAAAAATTTTAGCTCGTCTTGCAAAACACTCGTAAACCAAGTTACTCGCAAACTGAGGTTCCACTGTATTTATTTTTAAAGCTGCTTAATCCAATTGAGAAGTATAGGAGGTCAGAACCTATTGTAGGATCACAGGATGCAAGAAAGGGAAAAGTCCTGGAAAAAGTCCACCCATGTGCATACGCAATTCACACACACTGGAGGTAATTTGTAATCCCCAAATAAAGTCACTTGCACATCTTTGATGGAAGCGGAGAGAAGCCAGGGGACCTGAACAAAACACACACATGGAGAGAATACGCAAACTGCACTCAGACAGAAAGTGGATGTGTTATTTGAACCCAGGAGCTGTGAAGCAGCAGTGCTAACCACACTGCCGCCATGCCACTCTCCACTGACATTTGTATATCCAGTTCCACTCAGAATTATAATCAGTATTCATTACTGCTGCAGCATTCCTCCTCTCAACTTTTACACTTTTGATGCTGGATTAGTAACTTAGTCTTCTACTGCCAATTAACACATCCAGTAATACTGCGGTAAATGAGCAAACAAATCTTCCAAAGTACTTAACATCAGAAAGGCAGTGTGAAGCCCCCAGTGGTCAAGTCTTTGGTCTAAAACAACATGAACAAATGCCATTTCCATCCCCACAAGTGACTCTGTGTGTCCCTGAGTATGTCACTTCCCCTGCCAGGGATCTATTCATAGTAAGAACATGGAAAACATATGGTATAATAGTGGGTAGGGAGGGGGATTCTAACCCACAAGACTGGCGGTTCATTTCCAACCCTGTGACCCCGAGTAAATCACTTCATCTGTATGTGCTTCATTTGTACAATTAAAAGAGGGAAGAACACACAGAAACATTTGTACTCCAGGTCTCAACATGTAAAGTGCCCTGGGATGGCGTTTGCTTTAAAAAGGAACTACTATTTACTACTGTTTAATAAAACACTAAGAACTATGTAGCCAGTTCTTTGGAGCAATCTGATTGGTCAGTTAGGCTTAGGTGTGATTGGTCAGTTTGGCTTTGGTGGTGGAACGAAAGAGGAAGTGCAAGTGTGAGACACACAAGGAGGCGTAAACATGCATGCTGAAAGAATCACCTTCAAAGACGACAGGAGGTGAAAAAGGTGCTTTGAAAATAAAATTATAAGACTCTGAGAAGAAGGCGTTATGGGAACATACTCGAGAATGGGAACGCCGGTGAAGAGAGCTTCAGAAACACATGAAACAGAGGAAAGGTGCTAAAGTTACACATAGAGCAAGAGATAGTAAATTTTAAAAATTCATTCTATTACCTATACCGTGGCTACTATAAAATAAAGCTCTTTGTTTAAAGACAATATATACAGTACAATCAGTCTTGCCTCTGTGCAGGGTTGTCTAAATTATGACATCATTTAATTAGACTTTCAAAAAGTCTTTGAATCGGTCCCACACCAAAGATTAGTTCTAAGACTAGGAGCTGTTGGCATCAGAGGTAACCTAGAAACCTGGACATCAAGTTGGTTATCCAGTAGGAGATAAAGAGAGTAGATAAGAAAAGCATGCTGCACGTGGAGTCAAGTCCTTCAGAGGGTCTGTCCTTGGACCGGCATGTTTATTGATTTATATTGATAGCATTGATTCCAATGTGGTTAACAAATGTCTGAAATATGCAGACGATACTAAAATTAAAGCAAAGGAAGATCGTGAAGATGCAGCAAAAACAATTTAGAAAGACTTGGACATGCTTCAGAACTGTGCAGACACATGGAAAATGCAATTTTATATAGGAAAGTGCAAAGTGCTACTCATGGACGTCAATTACAACGTCAATTATAAAAACAAAATGGGAGACAACATCCTAAAGAAAGCAGCCTCTGAAAAGGATTTAGGGGTTTATGTTGACATAATGCTTTTATAATTTAAGTCAGAGGTGTCCAAATCCAGTCCTGGAGGGCCACAGTGTCTGCAGGTTTTCATTCTAATCCTTTTCCTAATCAGTGACCAGTTTTCGCTGCTGATTAATTTCTTTTCCTTTCATTTTAATAGCCTTGTTTTTAAGAATTCAGTCCTCTGAATTGATTCTTTTCTTCATTAAATGGCAGCCAAACAGAACTGAGATGTGAAATAAGCCAATAGATAATCAGCTAAATTGGGGCTATGAACCCCAACCAATCTCACCGGAACCAGTTTCTAAATTAGAAGTAGACTCTTCTTGTTAATGAAACCCATTATTTCATTTCATGGCTTGTTTCTGCCACAACAGACATTTCCAAAACTGTTGATTTTCTGTTTTTTCTAAGACATCAAAATGTTTTGGTGACCTGAGCAGATTAACCTTACTGAGCCCTTCATCTTTCTTTATTTTCAGATAGTGTGTGAGGGGCACAGCAAAGGGGTCTGTTGTGATGTGAGATTTTCCATATAACTTGATAAATATTTTGTATGTCTTTATTTGTAATTTAGGGAAAGAAATGTAATTTAGTGTTACTTTGGTGAGAGGCATTCTTGTTTGCCCCCCTTTATGACTGAGTCTCTTTGAATTTTATGACAGAATTGGGGGAAGGGGGTGCTTGACACGGGTGTTTCTCTGCTAGAGTCTTTCAACCCCTCCCGCAAGGAAGCCAGGTTGCCTCACTGGAAAACTTTAGCTCAACAAATGGTTTTGGGGGATGGCAGGTGTTAAGATGTCCTATTCCCCCATTGGTCTGAGGTATGCTTGTTTGGAATTGGCTTGTCTCAGAGACCTTTAAGTACTATGATGCCCAATTAGCTGTAGGGGTTGGACAGAGAATCTATAAATCTGCTTGTTCAACCACATTCTCTCTCTCTTATTAACATCTGAAAGAAGCATCTCTTACTAATCTCTGATGATGAAGACAACACAATGAAGAGCACAGTTTAGCAGCCATATTGGAATGGGCATACAGCCTGTTCTGAAGAAAGCTGAGCACCAATGATGCCTTAACTAGAGACATTTTAAATAACTACAAGTCTGTGTGCCGCCTGAAACTACACATCACAATTTAATCAGGTTGTATAGTTGCAAATATTCAAATGTACTTTGCATATTGTTATTATTTATGAATACAGTGATCCCTCGCTATATCGCGCTTCGACTTTCTCGGCTTCACTCTATCGCAGATTTTATATGTAAGCATATTTAAATATATATCGCGGATTTTTTGCTGGTTCACGGATTTCTGCGGACAATGGGTCTTTTAATTTCTGGTACATGCTTCATCAGTTGGTTTGTCCAGTTGATTTCATACAAGGGACGCTATTGGCAGATGGCTGAGAAACTACCAAACCAGATTGTGTGTAATGTATTAAATAAAACTTCTCAAATATATTGTGAGCACGGGGGCTGTTCGCACCCCTAGAGGACACGGCCGCTCCTCAAAAAACGCTGAAAGATTACCTTCACATTGCTCTCTTCTTTGCTGGGCTTACATGTGGCTGCTTTGCAAGCGATATGCTTCCTTAAAAGATCAAACAGTACGTATTGATTTTTGACTGTTTGCTTTCCTCTCTCTCTCTCTCGCTCTGACGGAGGGGGTGTGAGCAGATGGGCTGTTCGCACACTGGCCTAGAGGATACGAACGCTCCTCTAAAAAATGCTGAAAAATGCTTGCTCCCTTCCTCGCAGCTACTTTGTCCAACGGTGCTTCGCATACTTAAAAGCCAAACAGCCCTATTGATTTTTGACTGTTTGCTTTTTTCTCTCTCTCTCTGACAGTCTCTGCTCCTGACGCGCACTCCTTTGAAGAGGAAGATATGTTTGCATTCTTTTAATTGTGAGACGGAACTGTCATCTCTGTCTTGTCATGGAGCACAGTTTAAACTTTTGAAAAAAAGACAAATGTTTGTTTGCAGTGTTTGAATAACGTTCCTGTCTCTCTACAACCTCCTGTGTTTCTGTGCAAATCTGTGACCCAAGCATGACAATATAAAAATAACCATATAAACATATGGTTTCTACTTCGCGGATTTTCACCTTTCGCGGGGGGGTCTGGAACGCAACCCCCGTGATGGAGGAGGGATTACTGTATTACCAATAATACATTGTTTTATGTGTAACTTAATTCCTACTTGTCTTTTTACTACACCTAATTGCCTATAGATATAGAAGGGAAGGTGGGGATAAGTTATATACTATAGTACCTTATAAACAGTGCTAAGTCTGTGAGATTAAATACCTTATAAACAGTGGTACGTCTGTGAGATTAGGCATTTTGACAAAGGCTACTTATTCATAATATAATAGGGGAAAGTAGAGCAATATATTACTCTACCAAGACAAAACAGGCCTTAGTCAAGTTAATTAAAACTGAGGCAAAAGAAGTTAATTAGCAGCAAAAACTGGTCACTAATTAAGAAAATGGTTAGAATGAAAACCTGCAGGCACTGCAGACACTGCAGCCCACCGGGGCCGGAGTTGGACAATGCTGATCTAAACAATGCACAGAACTGATAGAACATCAAATAAAATATTTGGTTATATCATTAAAACTGTTGAATATAAATCAAAGGATGTAATATTCAGACTATATAACATACTCGTGAGACCACATGTGGAGTATTGTGTGAAGTTCTGGTCAACACAGTACAAGTAAGACATAGCAGCACTTGAAGCTGTACAGAGGAGAGCAACCAAGTGCATCCCAGGACTTGAAGACATGTCGTACTGTGACAGACTCAGAGAATTAAACCTGCATAGTATGAGCAGAAGTGACTGTGTGGGGACCTAATCCAAGTATGTGAAATTCTCAATGGCTTTGATAAAGCTGATCCAGCAGAATTCTTTCAGCTTAACAGCAAATCTTGTATTCGAGGACACCGGAGAACATTAAAGGGAAGTGCATTTAGGACTGAAGTCAGGAAGTACTTTTTAACACAAAGAATTGTGGGAAACAAACCACTGAGACATGGAGTTGAAGTAGAGACCTTGACGACCCTTAAGGGGTCCAGGGGCCATTAAGAGGTTTCTGGATGAGATATTAGGAGCTTGATTGACTGAATGGTCTCTTCTCATTTGTCAGATTTATTATGTTCTTAGGTCTCTAACCATTTTGAGCCTCAGGTGGTATACCTGCCTTACCACTTGTCTTCTTTTTGCAAGATCACTCACTTTTTTTGTGGATGGCCTGTTCTCAGCAGATTTACAGCTGTGCCATACACTTTCCATTTCTTCATGATTGATTTAACTGGACTCAAAGGGATATTCCATGACTTGTCCCCATCCTCTGATTTGTGCTTTTCTAGCGCCTTTTCACTGAGATAACTGGAGTGTTGTTTTGTCTTCATTGCATCGGTTAGACCACCATATGGACTCAAAAGAAAAGCCCCAGACAGGTGATCTCCATTGAACTAATTCTGTGACTTCTAAAACTAGTTGGTGGCACCAGTGATGATTTAGGGGTGGCATATTAAAAGGGCTGAATACTTATGTGATTAAATATTTTATGTTAGACAGTTATAAATAACACTGCACAACAAAGATTTTGCTTTTTGAACACTTTCAAGCGTATCGTATGACCTGCTTATTACAAAAATCACCTTTAAATTTTCATATCACATACCAGTTTACTACAATTTCCTATTTTTTTTTTTTATTTCTGTTCCCTTATTTTAAGTCTACTAATATGTTTTCCATAAAGTAAGCTGTTTAGATTAATCTAGGCAAGGCTTTGGGTTGTGAGCACAACCCAAAACAATGGTGGCTTTTTATTGACTCGTCGCTGTTAAGCTGAATGCTGTCTTGTTACACAATGGCAACATCCACCCTTTAATACCCATTGGCTATGCAAAACACATGAAAGAAACATGTGAAGAGGTGGAACAGTTGTTGAAATATATGCAGTTCATATATGCAACATTCAACTGGAACAATACTGGTGATCTAAAATTAATGGCACTTCTACTAGGACTGCCGCTCAGATATCCCAAATCCTGTGGGTTCATTTGTGATGGGACAGCCGTGCTAAAGAGTTTCATTACATTAAAGACAAAAGGACATTCTGTAAGCATTTGGTTCCAAGGCAGAACAATGTGGTACACAAACCACAATAGATATTTTTGCTTCTTCTCTCTATATATAAAATCCAATGTCTGTTTGTCTGTTTTTCATGAGAGAACTACTTAACGGATTTAGATTGGGATTTTTTCTAGAATTTGCTTGAACATTCTGGTTGATTTTGCAGCTTCTCTCATCACGCTAAGTATCAGAGTTCGCTTGCGGTGGCAATTTATTTACGCCAATCTGAGAGAGAGATGGGGGCGGGGCCCTCCTCACTCACACTCACGTCTCACACTCACTCCTTACCTCTGCTTAGCTAGAGAACGAGAGAACAGCTTCACGGATTTACATGGTGTTTTTTTCTATAATTTACAACTTCTCTCATCGCTCTAAGAATCATAGTTCGCTTGCAGGAGTGCTATATTCACGTTAATCCGAGACATAGGCTACGGGCTAAAGCGAGGGGGAAGCGTGACATCAGGAGTAGGGAGCCGGGCAAGACCCTCCTCACTCATGCGTCTCCATTCAAGTCGGTCTTCCTCTGTTTTTTAGATGTTCCTTGCCTCCGCTTAGCTAGTGATACCTGTTTGTTTATTGATTTGTAAAGTTTGTCCTGTTTCACTACTACTCGGGGCAGAGTCACAGGGGATGGCTATTCTTCATATAAAATCTGGATTGATGACAAATTTAATGAAGTGATGAATAAGGAAGAAGACAGATGTTTCCAAAAATAACTGATTCCAAGATGAAGGAAGGCATTTTTGTCAGTCCACAACTCAGACTGGCTATTGGATGCTGAAAGAAATCACATGGAAGGAATTCAAGGATGTTGTCTTGGCAACTACAGAGCACCAAACTCTGTCCAGCTGGTTGACATCACGCTTCAAGCATACAAAACCATTAAGTGCAACATGTCGCTAAGGATTCATCAATTGCTTTCACATTTCTTCCCTACTAATCTCAGTGTAGTCAGTGACAAACATGGTGGAAGGTTTCACATTAACACTGCAACGATGGAAGAGTCGTATCAGTAGAAATGCTGTCTGTCTGTTGTTGAACACCGAAATAAGAAGTGTCAGATGCGGAGAACAAGCAAAAACCCAGCAGCAAACAATTTTTAGATCAGATGAACAAATGCAATGTGTCAGCATCATTAAGTGATTAAACACACTAAATTCAATACAAGTTAATTTCATGTTTCTCCTACGTCGTACAGTCAATCTGAAACAATATTTGCATTCAGCTTCAACTTGTCTATCACAATCACCAAAGTATTTTCAGAAAGCAAAACCTTTATAAAAACATGTTATCTGGTGTAACTTAAGCCACTTTACAGAGATCTGTTTTCACTTTGACATTAAAGAGACTTTTTCTGTTGAACAGTGTCAAAAAAGCAATACTAAATCTACTGTGATTTAATGATGCATAACAATAAAATGCAAAAACCTCCAAGGGGGATGAATACATTGTATAGGCCCCCTAACTGGCACCTGACATGGCCTTTGGTTGTTGTAGCCCATTCCAAATAAAGTCCAATAAGTGGTGTATTCTCCGTGCCAACATTGAATTTGGCTGTGATTTGCCTGGTTGTGGCCTGTTTGTTTGCTTTAAGGTTCTTGCCATTCTCCTTCACCTCCGTGATCCATAGACTGTTTTCGTCCACAGGAGTGCCTATCACTGTTTTTACTTTGCACACTATTTGCGGTGAACTCTTGATGTACATTTTGAAAAACTTAAGACAACAACTGTTTGGGAGATGTTTGAGCCAACACACCTATCATACCACGTTCACAATCGCTAAGGTCACACAGTTAGCCCAATCCAGTGCTCTGTTGAACACTGACTGATGCTAGCGCCTTGAGTATGGGAAAGGCGCTATATAAATAAAATGTACTATTATTATGATTATTGTTGTTATTTAAATACTAATCTATTTGATTTAAGTGACACACTACTGTCAAGTGATGCACAGTCCAACGTGCAGGAATGTAGAATTGATATGCGGGAGTCTAATAAGCTGGCAACTCAGTTTAAACAGCACCTTTCAAAGTGAGCACTGTCCAAATATATTACACTGCAAAAAATACATATACAAAAACTTGACAAAAAAACTTAAATGGGAGTTGTTTTGCTTTAATTTATCAGAAATGTCTGCCAATAGGGTAAGCAAATTTTACTTGACAAGATTTCTTAAAGTAAGCTAAAAAATCATAAATACAAGACAAAAATTGAATTATTTGGTCATAACAAAAAGCGCTTTGCATGGTGGAAGAAGAACACCGCATTCCAAGAAAAACACCTGCCACCTACTGTCAAATTTGGTGGAGGTTCCATCATATTGTGGGGCTGTGTGGCTAGTTCAGGGACTGGGGCCCTTGTTAAAGTCGAGGGTCGGATGAATTTAACCCAATATCAACAAATTCTTCAGGATAATGTTCAAGCATTAGTCACAAAGTTGAAGTTACGCAGCGTTTGGATATTCCAACAGGACAATGACCGAAAACACAGTTCAAAATCTACAAAGGCATTCATGCAGAGGGAGAAGTACAATGTTCTGGAATGGCCATCACAGTCCCTTAACTTGAATATCATTGAAAATCTATGGGATGATTTGAAGCAGGTTGTCCATGCTTGGCAGCCATCAACTTTAACTGAACTGGAGAGATTTTGTATGGAAGAATGGTCAGAAATACCTCCATCCAGAATCCAGACACTCATCAAAGGCTATAGGAGGCATCTAGAGGCTGTTATATTTGCAAAAAGGAGGCTCAACTAAGTATTGATGTAATATCTCTGTTGGGGTGCCCAAATTTATGCACCTGTCTAATTTTGTTATGATGCATATTGCATATTTTCTGTTAATCCAATAAACTTAATGTCACTACTGAAATACTACTGTTTCCATAAGGCATGTCATATATTAAAAGGAAGTTGCTACTTTGAAAGCTCAGCCAATGATAAACAAAAATCCAAAGAATTAAGGGGGGTTCCCAAACTTTTTCATATGACTGTATATGTGACCAGACCCTGCAAGTGACTGGTGCTGTGCTATTGGCAATGGCGGGTCCATGCATAGGCGCTGGATCCTTGAGACACTAAATTTGATTAAATGGGTTTTAGTTTGTTGTTATCATACATAGTGCAAGTACAATAAAGCACCTAACAATTCGTTTTGAAAATCAGTCAGGATTTCATTCATGTCATACCATTTACTGTTCCTCATTAATGCCAAGTGGTGGCGCTGTCTGCGTATCAAAACATTCATTTGTCTGATGCTAGAAGATTGAACCCTTAACTGAGGCCAGTTTAGGCAAGTGACAGCTATAGTGGGCTGAAAGTTAATTTATTTTGCTCGACTGAATATCACACAGATTGCATTCAGGACACAGAAGCTGCTCGGCACATCTGTTTTACTATTTAAACTGATAAATTTGTCATGCATTAAAGACATCTTTTTAAATTCAATGAGAAAAGATTTTTTTTTTTTGGCCTTAGCTCAGATGCAGAGTAACTCTTTTCTTAACTTCAAGGGAGACTGGTTGTCGTGTTGAGGTGACTGCGTTCTGTCTTGTGAAACATTTGATGGATCAGGGCAGACGATTTCCACACGTGTGAGGGGGTCTGCTTGCTGCAGGTTTGCCTCGGCCAGAGAGATTTTTCCAATAAGGTTGCTCACGCAGAACAGAGTCCAAAATTGAGAGTACGATGACACAGTGATTAACATTGCAGAGTTCTGTGTTTGAATCTTTTACCTACTTGTTATATTTGCAGAGGTTGCATTAAAATAATAGCAAAGAGAAAGGGTTGGAGTGTCAGGGGATACCCCTTTCAATGTCTGGGCTGTGAAAATGAAAAAAAAAAATTAAATAATTGCTGTAGCAAGTTTAAGGGCAGCTCCTCATGCCATCCAGTTTCTTCATATTGAAGAGATGTGTCTTCCTTGAAAGCAAGATCCAGAGTCAAGAGGGACTTGCCGTTTGACTGGAGGAGTTTGAGGAAGCGGAAGGGCTGGGACTAACAAAGTTGAAACAGAAAACTGCTGACGACTGTACGGTTGCGTACAGCTCTAATACCATCATTAAGTTTGCGGATGACACAATGGTGGTGGATCTCATCAGCAAAGGAGATGAGTCAGCTTTCAGAATAGAGATACAACAATTGGTGGATGACATACTCAATGACCAAATCAATTTATAACTTTTATTTAATGTGTTTTTTCTGGATTTTTGGTTGATATTCTGTCTGTCTCCATTAAAATGAAAGTACCATAAAAACTAGAGACTGTTCATTTCTTTGTAAGTGAGCAAATCTACACATTCAGCAGAGGATGAAATAATTATTTCCCCCACTGTATGTAGATTTGCTGGGCTGGGTAGGACATCATACATGGCTTGAACTATAAACTTGATACACTGTATAGTATAGTTTTGTACCTGTCTTGCACTTGTCTCGTCTTTATATGTATGTTGCACTGCAGTCTTAAAGAATGTTATTTCATGCCACTGCACGCTGCAATATGGTGTATGGATGGTATGATAATAAAGCCACTTTACTTGATTCGACTTGAAAAAATGATACCATTAGTCTTCTGGGATGTTCTCCTCCAAACTAAAGAAAATAGCAATTATATTAGGGGTGATGTCACATCCAAAATCCAAAACATGTTCTTCCTCGTGTTTTCATAGATTTTTCTTCAGGAATCTACCTGAATAAAAGGACAAGCATGTGTGTGTATGTGTGTGTGTGTGTGTGTGTGCATGTGCGTGTGTGTGTGTGTGTGTTTCTGTGTATCTGTGTGTCCGTCCAATTGCTAGAGTAAGGAGGAAAATTTTTAAAATAAGCAAAACACGTAGAAAATTAGTCAAAAAATCAAAAATGATAACAAAAAACCAAATAATGGTCTAAAAATAAAAAAAAATGGTCTTATCGGCCTAATCTGCTGTATGACATTATACACCCACAACATCAGTGTGGTAGAAACTTTCTTGCACCCTCATGGGCCATGTCAACAAGATTTATAACTGTTAGGTATGTCAATGACTGATCATTTCTCATGGTGGGCAAGGGATGTATAAAATAATGATAAATCAACGTTCACGTCGGAAAAACCAAAGCCCTGACATGATTAGGCTAAAGTCACAAAACCAGGCCGATACGGTAGCAACCACACCTGTGTTTTCCCAGCTAAATACTTTGACTATCAGAGTGGTCAGTTCGACGAGTGATGCCAAGAGGAAGTCGCCAAAATGAGTGGCTCTATCCAAAAGAGGATAAAAGACCGCCACGAGGGAAAGAGTTTGGGTGCGTCCTATTATACCAGACCAAATGGACAACCCATCCTCTTTAATAAAATTCCTGTGTGCATCCATGTGTCCGTGGGTGTGTGTCTTCTGGTGAAGTGCGCGAGGCACTCTTTAATAAAGGACATCATTGCTGGGGAGAGTGCTGATTGAGTACTCGCGGCCGCGCACATAAAATCCATTGCTGGGGAGACGCCACACATACAATTATCAGCTGCACGCCAGCACAGATTAAAATACTTGCTGGGGAACTGCACAGTACTCGCTGGAGAGACGCCACAGCCACGATTATCAGCTGCACGCCACACATTACATCAGTTCCTGGGGAGACTCTGCTGATTGCCCACTGTTGTGACAGAAGATTAAACGCATATTACGGACAAGGCGGAAGTACATGGAAGGGCGGAATGAGTGGCAGAGTCAGTGGCCTCTAGCAGATGCTTCAAAGGCCGCCTGACACGTCACACAAGACAGAGAGGGTGGGACCAATAAAATATCGTGCGGCCGATCCAATCAGATTTCAGTTAATGAGGTAACACCTAAAACATAAGGCACGAAAAATCCAATTGGGTACTGATACACAGAGACCACCTTCCCCAAAGAGGTGGGATTATTTGTTGTTGTGCAAGTCTTCACTCTGAGGATGTCAGATTTGCAATTAAGAAGCTTGGCCCGGTAAAGTGTAAAGTGTCAGTCGTTGAGGGGGTTTTCCTAAATATACGAATTTTCATTACAATAGGATGACTTTTAAAAGTAGATTTATTTTCACGCACATAAAATCCATTGCTGGGGAGACGCCACACATACAATAATCAGCTGCACGCCAGCACAGATTAAAATACTTGCTTGGGAACTGCACAGTACTTGCAGGAGAGACGCAACAGCCAGCTAAAATAAAGAGAGGTAGGATAGGAGATCTTCAAACAGACACAACACATCAATCAACAGCCACACAGGAGAGGATAAATGTAATATTAATTACACTTACTGTATTGTCATATACATTTCTATTTTATTTTTATTATTATTTTACTTTAGGTTTCTTGCAAAAACAGAATGAGGTCAAGGTCCCTTGCCATTTAATATAGACTGTTCCTACTAATGTTTATGCACTACTGTTCTAGTACCTGTTATTGTAACGGGCTTAATGTCTAGTGTATCAAATAAAAAACATAAGATCTTCACTTATTACTTCGATTTCAACCCATGTTGCAAGGGTAGCTCAGGTAGGTAATAATTAAGAAATTAATGAATTAACAACAAAATTAAAAAAAAATAACCAGGTGTTTACAAGTTTGATACACTGTAAGTGTTCGGACAGGTAAGTGCTGTTCCAGACCAGAAGGGTTACATACAGTAGGTAGCCTGTTGGGAGCTTGCAATTCCGCTCCAGCACTATTTATGTATTATGTTAGATTAAAATAAGCCTAGCTAGCCTTTTTAAAATACATGCTGCAATGGTGTAAGGGAGCCAGGTGTCATCAGACAGCACTTATTGTAGTGGTCAATAGATTTTATCATATTATTAAAGAGGAAGGCCTAAGAGAACAAGATGATCCGCTGTGGCAACCCCTAACAGGAGAAACCAAAAGAAGAAGAAGAAGATTATGATTAATAATTACATTTATATAACGCTTTCTCACTACTCAAAGTGCTTTACATTGGTAGAGGCAAACCACTTCAACCCTCACCAATGTGTAGCACCCATCTAGATGATACTACGACAGCTATTATTGCACCAATACACTCACCACATGTTAGTTAATAGGAAAAGGCCAATTAGAGACAGGGGATGATTAGGGGGCCAAAATGGATAAAGCCATGATGATCAGTTTAGCCAAGAAACGAGGATACTACTTTTATGGATAAATGCCCAGGGATCTTTAATGACCACAGAGACTCAGGACCTCAGTTTTACATCTCATCTAAAGGATGGCACCATTTTTACAGCACAGTGTCCCCATCACTGCACTTGCTGTATTGAGATCCGCACACAGACCACAGGGTAAGCACCCTCTGCTGGTCTCACCTACACCTCTTCCAAAAGCAACCCAAGCATTTCCTGGGTGGTCTCCCATCCAAGTACTGCCCAGGCCTAAACATGCTTAGCTTCAGGTGGATGACCTGTTCTGAAGTGCAGGTGGTATGGCATTGCCAGATACTGGACATGACTCAGAAGTCTCTTCAGAAGGTAACAATATTTTAATTTCTAGGTGGCCATTCCCTCAAAGTCATGGTAGTTTAGAGCAATGAGATGAAAATTCCAGATGGTATAAGATTTAAAAACACTAGAAAACGAGCCTAGTGTTAGCTAATGGAGATGGAGAGCCCTGCCGAGCAGTGAGAATTTGTATTGGTAGAATGTAACTGGCTGCTTTTATATTTTTTGTTTGCATTTCTTATTCCCTGTGATTCCCCTGCTTTGTATGATTGTACATACTTCTAACAAAAAGCCTTACTTTAAATATTTTTGAGTTGTTCTTTCATTTTGTGCCAAGTCAGAGTATACCTTGTTGCTATCTCTGTTTCTCTATATATAAATATATAAACACAAAAAAAACAGCTTATGCATTACTGAATTTACATGTCAGCTAAAATATCTTATTTGGAACATTTGTATGCCAACTGAGAGAAAATATTCTTTGATCAGAATTAAACGGTCTAGCAAGCTGGCAATCTGTCCATTTTCTTGAAAAAATCTTACATGCCTCGCTGATGGCTAGATAATCAAACAGTAATCTGTCCGCTACATGCCAGCAGTTAATAGTGGCTTCTTCTTTCCATACAGTATATACAATAGCTTTGAGCTGATGACATTGTGTTGTGTAGCACCAGGAAAGAGAAAGTGGAGAGGAAGCTGGAAGAATGGAGAAGGGTTTTGGAACATAAAGGGTTGAAGATAAACAGGAAGAAGACAAAATATCTGAGATTTAATGATGATCAGGGTTCAGAAGGTAGCCTGTGGGGAACACTATTGTAAAGATTTGGGTACATTTAAATATCTAGGATCAGTGGTAGCCCAAGATGGAAAACGAGATGCAGAATAACCCATAGAGTGCAGTGTGAGTGGAACAACTGGAAGAAAGTATCAAGAGTTTTGTGTGATCGAAGAATTAAGGCGAAGGTTAAACGTAAGGTTTTCAACACAGTCTTAAGACCAGCAATGATTCTGAGATACGGGCAGTAAAGGCAGCGCAGGAGAAGAAGTTCAAGGGGGCAGATATGAAAATGTTGAAATGGATATGTGGAGTTACAAAATAGGACAGAATAAGAAATGAGACAATCTGAGGTACAACAAAAGCAGGAGAGGTAGCTAAGATAGTACAGGGAAGTAAGGTGAAGTTGTATGGAAAAGTGATGAGGAGAGACAATGAATATGTGAGCAAAAGAGTGATAGGAATAGAAGTATAGAGGAAGAGAAAGTGAGAGAGGCCAAAGTGGAGGTGGATGGATGAAGTAAAATAAGATCTAAAGGAAAAGGGCCTGACTGGGGAGGAGGTGCAGGACTGAGCTGCATGGAGAAGACTGATCAAGCACATTGACCCCAAATAGAAGAATGAAAAGATGAAGAAGAAGAAGATATAAAATGGTGTGGAAGATGACCCGGACACAGACAGGTAGACACGTTGAAATCACCCAACACACATTTATTATGACAATACATATTTACAAGTGTGCAAAAACCCCTAAAGTCCCCACAAGTCCAGGTCCTCTACACAAATGCCTCACTCTTCAGGCCATCTCCTTGCTTCCTCCCAGACCTTGTCCTTCTTCCACCCGACTCAAGACCCTGAATGGAGGGAGGCGGCCCCTTTTATCCGCACCTGGATGTGCTCCAGGTGTCTTCTGATGAGCTTCCACCGGCACTCCAGGTGTCCCCGATCCTCTTCCCCCCAGCACTTCTGATAAATGATTAAACATATAGAGGTCTTCCTTTTTGGCCATCAGACTAACATCATGAATGAAAACAAGCGCACCATTCTATTGTGAAGCATTGGTGGTTGCAGCATCAGACTGTGAGGGTGCTTTTCTCTGGCCTACGCTAGAAGGCTTGTAAGGATACAATGAATACAGCAAAATGTGAACCTCTGGACAAGAACAGGCCATTCAGCCCAACAAAGCTTGCCAGTCCTATCCACTTAATCCTTCTAAAATAACATCAAGTCGAGTTTTAAAAGTCCCTAAAGTCCTCCTGTCTACCACACTACTTGGTCACTTGTTCCATGTGTCTATGGCTCTCTGTGTAAAGAAAAACTTTCTAATGTTTGTGTGAAATTTACTCTTAAGTTTCCAACCGTGTCCCTGTGTTTTTGATAAACTCCAGACTCTCACAAGTCTGTGAGTAAAGAAATTAAGTGTAAGTTTATTAAAAACTATCATATCACAATTGTAGCTGTGTTTATCAAAATTACCAAAGTTATGCAGCTTTTAGTTTGCTTCACAGGATGATTCAGGCTATAGTGTGACGCGTTTTCAAATAATTCCACATACCAAATATCTTTGATTTAAAAGATTTAGTAAACTCAAAGCAAAATAGTTCACACAAAAATAGAGAAAAATTGATAATAAAGAAAAGTAAAGTTCTTGGTTAAAGAAAGTTCTGTTTAAGGTTTATTTATTTTGTTTCATCTCTCTAAGTTTGGTCACACAGTCGAACATTAGGCCCGTTAAGCACGCTAAGCACAGTCAGAAAACTGCATTTTCTAATGCTAAAACTGTATTAACTAATGCTAAACGTACAGAGAAGGAGTATGAAAACTATGAGTGCTCAAGTCAAGTGTATTCACTGCACATTATTGTGCAGTGCGCCATTACTGGTATAATATAATAAGCACTGAAACTTCAACATTATGCTGTCTTGCTGTATTCTGGGACTGCAATGTTCAACTTCAGAATCCATCCATCCACTTCCTATTGCTTATCTGGGTCCAGGTTTGTTTTCCCCACCACCTCCTCTAACTCCATGAATGAGAGATTTCAGTTTTGACTTTTAATACATTTGCAGACCTTCCTTATGGATTGTTTTGATGGGCATACATGGCAAATCTATCAATTTATAATTAAGTTCACAGCACAATAAAATGTGCATAAAGTCAAGGGGCCTGTATGCTCTCTGAATCCATTTCATCTACATTATCCCTGTCTTATAATGCACACTGGGACAGTGCCTAAAACTGAGGATGCTGTTAAAAATGACCTCTTTCACCATTTTTGCCCCCATTTCAATCTCCTCATGAGCTTCGCCAGGCCTGCACAGGCCCACTACTCTCACCCATCTGCTTTTTACTCCATATGCACATGTGTGAAAACTCCAACAGACTCCTCACCGACAAAGTTCTCAGTCCAGTCACTCTGCAGCTGGAAATGATGGAATCAGAGAAAAGCGAAGATTTTATTTTGTACTCCTTCCGTAGCTGTGCTTTGGATTTGGGGACATAAATTAAAAAGCGAATGCCTGAGATACTCTGTGTACCTCGGTGTCAAGTTTCTGCCTTCCCTTTCTGTTTTTCTGCACATACTGTAGATTACCTGGGATTATTGAAGCTTTCTGCTTGAAAATTAAACTTTGTTTAAACGAGAAACTGATCACAAGCCTTCATGCATGTGAAAATAAATCCCTGCAAAGTTCCTGACAGACAAAATCTGGAAGTTTTCTTTGTTGGTGCAATTTCTTTCTAGATTGTTTGCTTTACTTTAGATTCATTGCGCTAGTTTCTGAATAATTAAGATGCTTTATTGCACCAGTAGGGTGGCACGATGGCACAGGGATTAGTGCTGCTCCCTCAAAGCTACTACAACCTATGTTAGAGTTGGAATGTTCATCGTGTGAATGTTATCGGGGTATTACAGCTTTCCAGTCACAACCCCAATGGCTATGTGTTAGGGGGTTGTTTTTCATGAAGTGTGCTGTGACGCGGTGGTGTGCCATGAAAGCTACCCAGGTGTGCAATGGAAATAATAACATAGTGCAGGGTCTAAACCTGAGATGGACAACATTCTGAGGTGGTCGAGACCTGTCTAAGGAAGACATGGAGGAGCTGGCATCAAAACAGCTCTGTGATCGCTATGTTGTGGACACAGCACTTGGAGCACTTCAGACGCATCTCCAGGCTGATCGAGTCCATCTGCCTGGGTGTATGGTTGCCAGTGAGTCTCAGTGGGCATACAAGTTGCCTTTGAGACAGAGAGGGGTGGGCAAAGGTGTGAAGCAGCTTGGAGATGCCACCAAAGTGCTCACTAAGTGTTGTGTCTATGAATGCTGATCTCAGAGTTGGAGCTGAATAAAAGCCGTGTGCTGTGCTGGACTTGCAACTGCTTGTGTTATGTTTAGGGAGCTGGTGTGCCCCCTGCAGGCTATGTTGCATAAAAGAAGTAAATGGGGTGGTCAAGTTGGCACCCCAACATTTTGTCTGAGGTTCTGTGGTTACCAGTGGTCAACAACAATATGTTAGAAATAAATAAAACATCTCATGGGGTGTATTTTCTTTTTCACATGACTGTATGTAAGATGAGCCTTGAAATGGATTGGTGCCACGTGTAGGGTTGGTTTCCGCATTGTGCCCAGTGCTGTCAGGATACTCTTCTGCTCCCATTTCTTGGATGTTGTATAATCTTATGTTGTTATTTTAGCTTATTTAAAAAAAAAGGCAAATTTATTTTCTAAGTTCTCACTTTTATAACAATGTCCTCCGCAGCCATACTTGATAGATTTCCAGCTGACTGTCCGCATAGATACAGTATAGCAATTTTGGGAAAGAAGCATTTGAGGCCTGAGTTTGAAAGTAAACGTCATCAAAAGGTCTGGTAAAGAGGATGGGGATGTAGAAATGAATGTGTGTGTGTGTGTCTTCAGAGCAGAAATACAGAATTATAGTGGAGTAAAATGTTCAATTCAGTTCAATTCATTTCATTTCTGTGAAGCAATTTTCAAATTACAAGGCACAGGGTGGTAGCTCAAACCTCTAGCTATAAAGCAAAGACCAAACACAATTAAACCATAAATGAACGCACCAGATAGAGCAAAGGACAACTGAAGAAATTTCAAAAACCGATCCTGACAATATCAGTCATTTAATTTTATAATTAAGATATAATCAGTTGACAATGGAAGAGAGGAACACAAAAGTTAGAAATGACAGCAACTCTGGAGAAAACAAACCTCTGGGGGTCCACAGCCAGCTATAACAGGCCAAGTCCAACATAGTCATAGCCATGGAGAAAGTAAACTTTTGGTGGTCCACACTTGGTTTTATTTATATGTAGTGTACATTCATAAAGAAAACAACATTAAACGCCATACCCAGTAAGCAAAGTGGAGCGGCTCCTTAAACCTCACTATTTTTATCACAATTAGCAAGAAAAAAGAAATGTGTTTGATTTCCGCATGATGGTTCTTGGTTTAAACGTTTCATTACACTGTGCGACTCACAGTGCTCAGGGGAAATTGCAGCAAACTCTTTCTTAATAATTAAGTGAAGGAAGTCTGAAGCCAACAGAGCTTTTGGTGAAAAATCTACACAGTTTCTAATAATACATTCAATTAAGTACCTCTTTGTTGCATAATTCTTGAAGAAGTGAGAAGCAAATAAAAAGAAACAAAAACTCCAATCAGACAAAAAGGCGTGCATAAAGCAATCGCTGTGCTTGAAATCAATCAATCAATCAAAGAAATCATCCAATCAATCACAATGATCACGATTATTTAAAACCTGAAAACTGTGAGCATTAATGCAATTAAAACTGTTCTGTGAAAGATCTCGAAATATGACTTATTTCTGCATTATATACTACATTAAGTAACCTTAATTAATTGAGATGAACTTTGATGTAGGCATATTACAGAACAATAAATCCGGAACTTAGAAATTAATGGCACTGAGCTCTTTGCCATATTGCTTTTTAGGACTATCTATCAATTTTCTTTCCTGCCTACTCCAGTTCACAGTCACATATAATAATAAAATTCAATGTGGTAATATAACAGTAACGTACTGTAAGTGAAAACTTGATGAAAAGGAGACTATAGAACCTCATAGAAACCACAACAGCCAAGATGTGAAGCAGAGCTCAGGCAGTGAGAGGCCGTGAGTGTTATCTGTGGTATTTATGCACCACCCTAGTATTAGAATATCCATTCATTCATTTTCTAACCTGCATAGTCCTGTACAGGGCGGTGATTGGAGCCTAGCCTGGCCAACATAGGGCACAAGGCAGGAACAAACCCCAGACAGGGTGCCAGTCCATCACAGGACGAACACATACACATACACACACAGACACGCACACATACACACCCCAATGACACACCAGGGCCAGTTTATCATTGCCAGTCCACCTCACCCACATATCTTTGGACTATGGGAGGAAACCGGAGTACCTAGAGGAAACCCACACAGACACAGGGAGAAAATGCAAACTCCACACAGGGAGGACCTGGGACACAAACCCTGGTCCCCCTATTACAAGGCAGCAGCACTATCACTGTGCTGCTCATAATATAATATAATATAATATAATATAATATAATATAATATAATATAATATAATATAATATAATATAATATAATATAATATAATATAATATAATATAATATGGACTCACACTTTGCGTAAGGATGCATTCTGCATTTTGCTGCTGGCACAGGCTTGGAATTATCACATCCAGAAAATACTATACTATACTATACTATACTATACTATACTATACTATACTATACTATACTATACTATACTATACTATGCTATGCTATGCTACTATAACATAATAAAGTGGATGGCACAGTGGTAGCACTGTTGCCTTGTAACAAGTAGGCCAGAATTTAAGTTCCTGCATGTTTTCCTCATGTCTGTGTGTTTTTTTTTCCCATTGCTCTGGTTTGTTATTACAGTCCAAAGACAAGCAGGTCAAGTGGATTAGCAATGCTACTGTATTCCCTGATGTGTGTGTGTGTTCACCCAGAGATGGACTGCCACCCTATCTAAGGATTGTTCCTGTCTTGTGCCTGATGTATGCTGCGATAGGCTCTAGCTTCCTCACATCCCTGTTCTGGAAAGAAAGAAAGAAAGAAAGAAAGAAAGAAAGAAAGAAAGAAAGAAAGAAAGAAAGAAAGAAAGAAAGAAAGAAAGAAAGAAAGAAAGATAGATAGATAGATAGATAGATAGATAGATAGATAGATAGATAGATAGATAGATAGATAGATAGATAGATAGATAGATAGATAGATAGATAGATAGATACTTTATTAATCCCAAGGGGAAATTCACAAATTTCAGGTTTAGAAAGTGGATTAATAATATAATATAACAAGCACTGGAACTTCAACATTATGCTGTCTTGCTGTATTCTTTGCATTGCCGTGTTCGAATCGAGAATCCATCCATCCACTTCCTATTGCTAATCTGGGTCCGGGTCTCAGGGTCAGATGCCCAGAGGTCTTTTTTCCATGCCACCTCCTCCAACTCCTTCAGGGCATTCCTAGGTCTTCTGGTAGACATACTCTCTCCAGCATGTCCTGGTTCTGTTTGCAGGGAGGCATCCTAATCAGATGCCCAAACAACTTCAATTGGCTCTTTTTGATATGGAGGACCAGCGTTTCTACTTTGAGCTCCTCCCAAATGTCTTACCTCCTCACCCTATGTCTAAGGCTGAGGCCAGACAATCTACGAAGGAAGCTCATTTTTACAGTCTAGTTCTTTCAGACACTACTCAAAGGTCATGGCCACAGGTGAGGATAGGAATACAGATTGACTAGGAAATCAAAAACTGTCTTTCAGCTCAGCTCTCGCTTCACCACCACTGATAAGTACAATGTTTGCATGTCAGCAGACCCCACTCTCAACCACCTGTCGACCTCTCAATCCCTTCTTCCCTCACTCACGAGATACTAAAACTCCTCTGCTTGAGGCAGCACTTCCTCTCAACCTGGGGAGGGCACTCCCACCTTTTCTGGCTGAGAATTATGAACGTAAGACTTGGAAGTGCTGATCCTCATCCCAACTGCTTCATTTCACACTGATGAAACCAATAGGTCCACATCATCTAGAAAAAGTACAGATGCGATCCTGAGGTCATTGAACAGGAACCCCTTCCACCCCTTGGCTGCACTTAGAAATTCTGTCCAATGAATTGTGACAAAGGACAACCCTGGCAGAGTCCCACACCCACCAGGAAGAGATGTGACCTTCTGAAGGCAATGAACTCTTGCTTTGGTTGTGCAGCGACAGAATAGCCTGCAAGTCCAGAAAATACATAATATAATATAATATAATATAATATAATATAATATAATATAATATAATATAATATAATATAATACAGGGGGTCCTCGGGTTACGACATAGTTCCGTTCCTACAACAGTGATGTAACCCGAATTTTGGTGTAAGTCGAAACAAACCCTATCCTAAGTCACTTACTTATCCTAACACATTTGCAAAATCATAATCTAGAACATAAAAAACACAACTAAGCCACAGAAAAAGGAAAAGGACATAAATATACTGTACTGTACACTGTACTGTAGGAACAGAAAAAATGAGTGTAAAAAATTGTTACCTTTATTTCTTCTCACGTTTCAATTTTTTTAAAGTTTTTAAGGGAGTGAGCATTGTAAACTCGAAGCGTTGTATGTCGAGATGTTGTAACCCGAGGACCTCCTGTATAATATAATATAATATAATATAATATAATATAATATAATATAATATAATATAATATAATATAATATAATATAATATAATATAATATACTGCGGTGGGTTGGCACCCTGCCTGGTATTGGTTCCTGCCTTGTGCCCTGTGTTGGCTGGGATTGGCTCCAGCAGACCCCTGTGACCCTGTGTTCGGATTCAGCGGGTTGGAAAATGGATGGATGGATGGATGGATAATATAATATAATATAATATAATATAATATAATATAATATAATATAATATAATATAATATAAACTTGGTGGTGTGGTGGGTTTGAAAACCCTGTTCCTAGTTGTGCTCCATGTGCATTTTACATGTCTCCCTGCCATCTATCTGGGTACTTCACCTTTTCTTCTACATTCTCAAAGATGTGTAGGTTATGTTGACTGACACGTCTGACTCTGAAGTGGATGTAGCACCTTTGAGATGGTTATGGTTTAATGTCCAATGGATTGGCAATCTGTTGAGGAGCATCCTTTGGCATTGTCTATCTGCAGTCTTTGACATGGCATGAGTCAATAGAATATAAGTTCATAGAATAGAATAGAATAGAATAGAAGTATCAGTGTGTTTACTACTCCCACTATCTTATATGGGTTTTCTTCCAACATGCTGTAGTCTGCTTTGGGCTAATAGTTAACCTTATATTGGTCTAGCTGATCTGATTGGTTCCTGCTGTGAACTAAGTGCTGCAGGGATATGCAGTTTTCTGCATCACTGAACTGAATAAGCTGGTTAAAAAATGATGGATGGATAATATATACATTAGATGATAGCCTGTTGGCATAATGGCTGTAATTATTGTCTTATACCTCCCGGACTTTGGATCAATACACTATTTCTTTGGAGTTTAAGTGTCCCCCCCCCATCCACCCCACACACTGTCTATATGGGTTTTCACCTGGCACATCTTTGTTCCACATATCAGATACATTGGGTTCTTGGAATGGACCTTGTGTGGATAAGGGCAGTCATGTTGAGATGGTGAGCGTACCCTGGTTTAGTAAATGTCTTACTTCTGAGAGCATTGTATATTGCTCTGACCTGGGTTTGAACTAAGCAGCTTCAGACAGTGCCTGACTGGATGATTTATAAAGAATTGCCTTCTGTTACCTAGAACTCTGACCAGCGGGAAGCAGGTGCATAAAATGGATGGATGGATATGTGCTATGTGCCCAAGGGCATCACCAGTCTCTTAATAAATGAGCTTGTGACATGAAATATTACTTCTTTTCCTTTTTTATTTCAGAGGTCTATGGATCATAGCACCAAATCTGAATTCTGTCCAGCTCCATCTTCAGAGATTTAGATGCCTGCAGGGTATCAGCTAATCAACTTAATTGAGTGTCAATCTGCCTAATTTAGTGTCACATTAGTAAAACAAAGAATCGAGAGGATTTCACAAGTACCATAAGGCTTTCATAAGTGCAAGGAATTGTCAAAATTCTGCGCATACCTTTTAGTATATTCAGTTGTTTATTTTTCATTATTATATAGCTAGGCCAGTTAACATGGCCACTTAGTCCAGTTAAACATGTTAAGTGAAAGAGGTACTGTATATAACACCAAATAAAGTAGGTGATTTATGAGAAAGTACAAATGTTTAACTCTTGCTATCCAAGTACTAGTGAAGTTAATTATGTACATTTCTTTGTACCAAATGCTACTCAAAATCTTTCAACAGCTTTTATTAAGAAGGAGATCATCAAAGATTTGACAAGAACAAGAACAGGCTCACCAGTCACCTAAACTTCCAGTGTGAAATATGTAGGCCCCACTATAATATACTATCTAGTACATTACTTGGTAAATATGATACAGTTGTTGGCATCCACTCTATCATATTAATACCCTTTGTAACATTAATCACTGTTATTATGTCATCTCTTTATCTTTGATTGCCAAGACTGAAACCATTAAACGACTTTAGTGTTTTCTCTTTTTACTTATAAATTGAAGGTCATATTTCGGTTCTGGCAGAAGCCGTGTTTTGCTGGTAGAGAGGAGGATGTGTCACGTCCCTGCAAAGTCTAAGGCTATGTTTACACTGCTACATTCTCATTTAAAAAGGACATTTTAAAATAAAAACAATCTCCATCCATGCTAACATTTTCACATCGTTTACGAAAGAATCTCCATCCACACTAAAATGACCAAAATCGATTACACTGAGAAAAAATTCCTTGGGAAGGTAATACAGCCAGCCATGAGATTTATCACAAAACTTTAGCAGTTGGTAAATTATTTGGCTCTTTTGTGTGTGTGTGTGTGTGTGTGTGTGTGTGTGTGTGCATGCAGCATTCAAATTGTACAAAATGCAATTAAGATGCATACAGGTAAGCAACACAACACGCACTATGGAAGCAACTCTTCCATGCCTGCTATGATGGAGTATGGTCTTCTTCAGTGAAGAGTGACCAATCAGCGAATGAGATGATGTAATGAGCAGGATACAATCAGGGAAGGTCAATATAATTAAGCATGAGTGCCATTTGAGTCTGCGTTTCCAAAAAAACATATTTGCCCATCCATAGTACAACACTCATTTTACATTTTTAGAGGTTTATGGCTCTGAAGGACATATTCAGGGGTTGAAAATGCCGGGTTAGTGTGGAAAGAAGGTGAAAATCGAGAGTAAGGTCTGCATTTTAACATGAAAATGCCGTAGTGTGGATGGAGGCTAAGATTCATTGGATCGTAAACCCTTTCTTTGGCACCTGTCAATGGCATTTATGAATAAACCGGCTGCACTAGTCAGCAGAAGTATTTCAATGAGAATGGAATCAGGTGACGGATCATTGTTTTATTAACAGGCAAAGAAAAACTAGGAAGACAAAACTCCAATAAACAAGCCCAAGACGTAAAACCAAAATCGTAATTCAAAGAACATAACATCACAAGAAAGCAAGAAAGTTCTGTGGTGCAATCAGAGGGATAAAAAGGCAATGAATGAAATCAGGAACTTTACCACAATCCAACTAATATATATGGAAAAATGTGTGCATGAAAACCAAAATGATTTAATGTAACCAGAGAAAAAATGTCACATGAAATCCATAAGAGGTTGGAAGCATGTGCTGATTACATTGCATTGCCGCACCCACCAGACAGCAAACCACCCGGATTGAGATCAGCCGTGCAATGAGTGACACTTCAGCAGCACATTGAACAGTGTGAGGTTTCTTGCAGTGGCTGGAGTGCCAATCTTGCCACCAACCCCAAAGTTTTCCCTGTAAGTTGGAAAACCTACTTGCAGGGCTGGTTGCAGATTAACATCATACCCAGGACGAAACAATTGCAGGTTAAGGGCTTTGCTCAGGGGCTCAACGGACTAGAGTCACTTCTGGCATTTATGGGATTTGAACCGGCAATCTTCCAATTAGCCTCAGAACCACCACTCCAACAACTATATTATCAAAATTATTTTATCATAACAATTAAACTAAAATACTAATGAGAATGCTCATCTTTTCTTTGTTGCATCCATAAACTTGGACAACTAGGAAGTACATTTTGAAAATATTTTAGGTTTAGACATCTGTTTGGATTGATTTTCCTGGTTTTGATTACACTCATTTCATGACCTTCTTTTCATATTTTGCTGTTATTATTCTGCCATTGTGGCCTGCCTTTTTCCACTGCTTGGAAAGGATTTGTCTGGAAAAAAACATAAGGATATACTGTAAGAACATTCAAACAAGACGAGCCAATCAGTCCTTCAGGCCTGTTTGTTTAGCTAATAGCTAAGCTGTCCCAAAATCTCATTCAGATTCTTCTTAAAGGTTGTCGAGGCTTCTACTTCAAATCCATGTCTCGACAATTTGTTCCAGAATCCCACAACTCTTTGCGTAAAGAAGTGCTTTAGTTTTAAATGTATTTCCCCTTATGTCCTCGAGCACGTGATTCGCCCTTTAACTCAAAAAATGTTGCTGAATCTACTTTTTCAATGCCTTTGAGGATTTTAAATACCTGGATTAGGTCCTCACGCAGTCTCCTCTGCTTGAGACTAAATAGGTTTAATTCTCTGAGTCTGTCAGAGTTGAAAGTGGGAATTCAGTATTCTGATGCAAAGGCTCATCCGGCAGAGTTAGTTCTTCAGGAAACTGGCTTTAATGTTGGTTATCCATGCACCAATGAAGATGATAGAATAGGTATTGTGATGCTTGCTGTGGTTATGGAGACTCTTCCCATAACGTTCTGTTCAGTTTCAAGTGACACTAGGAAATTTCCTAAAGACTGGAGGCTAGCAAATATTATCCCGATGTATAAAAATGGTGATTGGGCTGATCCAAGTAACTACAGACCAGTGAGCTTAACGTGCATCATGGGTAAATTAATGGAGGCAATTATTAAGGAAGAGCTTGAGAAGTGCATGTCAAGAGCTGGAGTGTTAGCTGATATTCAACGTGGGATCAGACAGGGAAGGTCGTGTTTCACTTATATGCAGGAAATCCATGAGGAACCAAAAAAAGCATATAATAAGAGAGAGGTTCATAAGATATTATTTACCTTGATTTTAGAACAACAATCTAGACAAGAACAGGCCATTGAGCCCAACAAATCTCTCCAGTCCTATCCACTTATTTCTTCCATAAAAACATCAAGTCGAGTTTTGAAAGTCCCTAAAGTCTTACTGTCTACCACACTACTTGGTCACTTATTCCAAGTGTCTATCGTTCTTTGTGTAAAGAAAATCTTCATAATGTTTGTGCAAAATTTACCCTTAGCAAGTTTCCAACTGTGTCCCCGTGTTCTTGATGAACTCATTTTAAAATAACAGTCTCGATCCACTGCACTAATTCCCTTCATAATTTTAAACACTTCAGTCAGGTCTCCTCTTAATTTTCTTTTCCTTAAACTGTAAAGGCTCAGCTCTTTTAATCTTTCCTCGTAATTCATCCCCTGTAGCCCTGGACTCAGCCTAGTTGCTCTTCTCTGGACCTTTTCTAGTGCTGCTATGTCCTTTTTGTAGCCTGGAGACCAAAACTGCACCCAGTATTCCAGATGAGGCCTCACCAATGCATTATAAAGGTTGAGCAGAACCTCCTTGGACTTGTACTCCACACATCAAGGTGCTATATAACCTAACCTCCTAAATCCTTCTCATAAGGTGTACTCTCGATTTTCTGACCGCCCATTGTGTATTCAAACCTCACATTTTTACCTCCTATGTGTAATACTTTACATTTACTGACATTAAATTTCATCTGCCACAAATCTGCCCAAGCCTGTATGCTATTCAAGTCCTTCTGTAATAATATAACGGATTCCAAACTATCTGCTAATCCACCTATCTTGGTATCATCTGCAGACTTAACCAGCTTGTTACTTATATTCCTATCTAAATCATTTATATATATAAGGTACCACATGAAAGGTTAGTGATGAAACTAAAACGAGTTGGAAACCTATATGTGAGCACAAGACTGTCAGAAACACAGAAAGCAAATGGTGATGGAGAAGAAAACTTCTTGAGAATTATGTGATAAAATTGGTGTCCTTCAGGGGTCAGAGCTCCATGTGAACATTCACTCTGCCATTATTCAAACGGAGTTCTCCAGGCAGCACCTATCTGGGATTGGAGGGTGATGATTAAATCGTTTCTTCTTCTTCTTCTTTCGGCTGCTCCCGTTAGGGGTCACCACAGCAGATCATCTTCTTCCATATCTTTCTGTCCTCTACATCTTGCTCTGTCACACCCACCACCTGCATGTCCTCTCTCACCACATCCATAAACCTTCTCCTAGGCCTTTCTCTTTTCCTCTTGCCTGGCAGTTTTATCCTTAGCATCTTTTTTCCCAATATACTCAGCATCTCTCCTCTACACATGTCCAAACCAACGCAATCTCGCCTCTCTGACTTTGTCTCCAAACCATCCAACCTTAGCTGACCCTCTAATGCCCTCATTTCTAATCCTGTCCATCCTCGTCACACCCAATGCAAATCTTAGCATCTTTAACTCTGCCACCTCCAGCTCTGTCTCCTGCTTTCTGGTCAGTGCCACCGTCTGACAGTAAAATCCTTTGTTTGGTGCTAAGTATACAATTATTGTTTGTGCCATGTCTGTTTTATTTATTTTTTTTATGTGTGTTTAGTTTATCACTGTTATTCCTTTGATGTGGCACTATAAGCAGAACATCGTTTCCATAGTACCATTCCCAGCGCTGAACTTGGTCCATTTGTAGAGTTAATCCTCACAGCTGGACACACTGGCCAACCTGGGTAAACCCATAAAATGGCCATTAAACCGGTAATGACAATGATGATCTTATCATTCACCATTTCAGAAAGACAAAGGGTATCCTGCCTCAGGCATATCCGGTATGTCTGCAAATCTATTCAGAGAACAGTCAACTCATCCAAGACAATTTTGTCCTTTCTTCATTTCAATTGAGCAATGGACTTTCCATACTCGCTTAATGAAGTTTTAAAAATTAACGTGCTGATTATACTGGTGTGACACTTTCAAGGGTCTTCTCTTTCTTTATCCTCTCACTTGGCGTATTTGCAATTCAAAACAAAAAAATCAAACTTAGCATATACCGCGTAATTTAGGGTGCTTATAGGAAATGTAATGAAGTACATAATAAACTAAATTGTTTCAATTTAAAGTCTAAATATTCTCAATTGCAATGGAAATGTGTCATTTTTCACCCTCTGAGAGAGGTCCTTAGAAAGCTAGATCCCTAGTAAAAGGTGAAAAATCAAAAATAACATCAAATTCATAATCACTGACCTTGAAATAATATAAACGATACCCTACATGCTTACAGTAATTGAAATCTGTCATTTTTAATCTTCTGGAATTGTGTCCTAGAAGGATAGGACCACTGATAAAGCATCAAATATCAAATTAATATTATCATATTTATAACCAGCAACCTCGAAACAGCATTAAACGACTCTCCACACGAATATATTATCAATCCCCATTTTGTCAAAGCTTTATAAAAAGGAGTAACTTTGAAACTTTGTATCCCATAAGGGGGTCAATCTCTGGAGTCAGTTGATGTGGCCTACACAACTTCAAGTCCTTCTGATCAGAGACGGTTTTGCTACACACACCTATTGAGTGGAGGATCACAGGAATCATCGGGTAGAGGGGTCCTTTCATCAGAATGGCTGACCCAGCACTGACTCAGCTGTGGAATGGCCAATAGGGGGAGAAAGCTTGGTGGCCGAGATCTCCAGGACTCTGAACAAATCCAAATCCTATCATGTGATATCATCTACTGTTGAATTCTGCTCTGTACTTGTAATATTTCTATTGTAGTATTATATTGTATTGAGGATTACTTGTGTTCTGTTTGGTGTATTGTGTTGTATTTACCCCCCTTTTTTTGACACTCACTGCATGCCCAGCCTACCTGGAAAGGGGTCTCTCTTTGAACCGCCTTTCCCAAGCTGTATTCCATTTTTTTTCCCTATTATGGTTTTCTTTGGGAGTTTTTCATTGTCTTCTTATAGAGTCAAGGCTGGGGGGCTGTCAAAAGGCAGGGCCTATTAAAGCCCATTGTAGCACTTCTTGTGTGAGTTTTGGGCTATACAAAAATAAATTGATTTATTTTGATTTAATTTAATTTTCTGCATAAACATGTTTCTTAAAATGTGGGGTTTTTTTTGGGTGTAGAGGGACAAAAATAGAGGGAACACCAAAAGGATTAACATCTTCCATAATTAGACATCAAGACGAGTCAAACAGTTTACCATATACAATACAATACCATTTATTTTTGTACAGCCCAAAATCACACAAGAAGTGCCACAATGGGTTTTAACAGGCCCTTCCTCTTGACAGCACCCCAGCCTTGACTCTCTAAGAAGACAGTGGGTGCCAAAAAGAAGGGTGTCAATACAGTACAATACACAGAACAGAACAAATCCTCAATACGATATAAAAGTATGGAGCAGAATTTAACAGTAGATGATATCACATAATATGATTTGGATTTGTTTATAGTCCTGGAGACCTCGGCCACCAAGCTTTCTCCCCCTATTGGCCATTCCACAGCTGAGAAAGTGCTGGGCCAGCCAATCCGATGAAAGGACCACTCTACACCACGATTTCTGTGATCCTCCATCAGGGATGACTTTACCTTAGGCAGGCAAAACAACTTGGCAGGTTGGCCATGGCCGTGGCCATATGGCGGGGGGGTCTTATACCGGTTAGTCAGGGGGTGCGTATTCATAATAATTCTTATGAGTACAATAAATACAGTAATCCCTCGCTATATCGCGCTTCGCCTTTTGCGGCTTCACTCCATCGCGGATTTTATATGTAAGCATATTTAAATATATATCACGGATTTTTTGCTGGTTCGCGGGTTTCTGCGGACAATGGGTCTTTTAATTTCTGGTACATGCTTCCTCAGTTGGTTTGCCCAGTTGAGTTCATACAAGGGACACTATTGGCAGATGGCTGAGAAGCTACCCAGCTTACTTTTCTCTCTCTCTTGCGCTGACTTTCTCTGATCCTGACGTAGGGGGATTGAGCAGGGGGGCTGTTCGCACACCTAGACAATACGGACGCTCGTCTAAAAATGCTGAA